>NC_036868.1:5723823-5835686 GCF_002910315.2 Salvelinus sp. IW2-2015 | reverse complement strand
GAGGAAGAAGATAGACCATGTTCTTCAGATTTGACATTTACTGCACACTCACTGGTCACTTTAATTAGGTACACTTATCTAGTAATATGGGGTAGTACCCCCTTTTGCCTCCACAACGCCTGAATTTTCACGGTGTTGTCGTTAAGAGATGCCCTTCTGCACGCCACTGTTTAAACGTCTGTATTTGAGCATTTGTGCGCCTTGTTAGCTGAAATGAGTTGGACATTCCTCCTCTGACCTCTCTCATTAACAGGTGTTTTTTTGCCACAGAACTGCCCGCTCTAAGACTGTAGTGTATAAGAAATCTCAGGAGGGCAGCTGTTTCTGAGACTGCTGGAACCACCATGTGTGACACCACATTATACCACGGTCAAAGTTGCTTAGATTACGGTATCTTGGCCGTTCTCTATGTTTGGTGATCAACAACTTAAGCTCTCTACCTCTATAATTGAGTTTGCAGGCAGCCACATGAGTCGCTGGTTCGAAGGAGCAGGCTATTTGCGTTAACACGCAGATGTACCTATAAAGTGCCGTGAGTGGTAATGCTTTTCCAATACTGCCAACTTGTTCTGATGATTGATTTCACATTGTGGTCGAGTAATAGTGAAATGAAGTGGTATCCACCTACAACAACATAGCGATAACATGAACGCCGCAAGGTGATCCAGGTCCACAATAGAGATCAAGCAGCTGGGAGGAGGAAGAGAGGAAGACGTGGTGGTCAAAGGAATGGCAGGGGACAAGCCCCTTTGAGAGGTGGTCGTGGGCCTCGTTTGAGAAGGGTTTGGGGAAACGAGGTAGAGGACAAGGCCACGGACCAAGACAGCAAGAAGTGTTCCAATGAAATCAGAGCAAATAAGTTTGTTAGACCATGTCTGTAATCATGGCAAAGACAATGACTGAGGCAGCTAACAATGATTCAACCAAACTCATGAAGCTCAACGCTGTGCCATGCAATCTATCAGAATTCCTCGCAATGAGACGGTAAGTCTTCAGCGATGCCCTAAACATTAAGCTACTCTCAATTGTCAAATGACTGTATACTGCATGCCGGGTGGTACCAACAGAGTAGGTGATGTGACTAAATGTGTTCTTACTGTAATTTTTCCCTGCAGAAATTGGAGAACTAGGCGCAATAGGAGAGGCAGAGGCAAAATTCTGAACAGAGCCCAACAAGAGCTGGCTGTGGTCAATTTGGTTCGGGAACAGAATTATATTCGCCTTACAAGAAATTAAGCAGCACATCTTGGACAATGACGACATGTTCAACAATGTGGAAACAATAAGTTAGCTGAACTATTGCACGAATGCTGAAAAAGGGCAGCCAGTGTCTTCAAAACAGCTATAGGTGTGCCTTTTGGAAAAAGAATGCAGACCAAGTGAAGCAACTGAGAACTGAGTATGTTAGGTATGTTAGTTTCAAGATTGCCTGTTGTGAAAATTCCCCCAAAATTCCTACGTCATTGTAATCAGTCTTCTCGATTCTAAAAATATTTTTTAGAGGGTGATGGAAGCTGGGTTGTTGACGAAAACCATCACAAAGTTCCTCTTTTTTGGATGAGGCAGGAGCTTCTCAATTGCCAAGACAAAGGAGGGAGGTGCGAATTTCATTGGCCAGTGGGCAACCATCCAAGTACCAGGAACACGTTGTTCACGGCTGTTTGAAGGAAGGTGGCCAAGGTGCAGCGTGGTGAGCGTACATTTTAATTTTATTTAAAAAAAATGAACGCCAACCAAAACCAACAAACGAGAAAACACACCGTGAGCTAAAGGCTATAGTGCCAACAACATAGACAACTTCCCCACAAAGACAGGGGAGAAAAAGGGCTACCGTAAGTATGGGTTCTCCAATCAGAGACAACGATACGGACAGCTGTCCGCGCTGATTGCAACCGCCTACCCGCAAACATAGAAATACAAATAAGAATATAGAATACTCCCCAACTCACGACCCTGACCAAACCAAAATAGAGACATAAACAGGATCTCTAAGGTCAGGGCGTGACAACGTGGGAAAAACATCAGCATGTGTGCGGCTATATCGGAAGAGGGTGTGGTGGGACACAGACTCGTATTGGATTGCATAAATGCAGCTCTCCGTTGTAACTACCTTGATGAGCTAAGTCAGGTCTGAGTGGTGTGACCTAAGTCATTATTGACTGGGATAATGTTTGGTTCCCACCATGCTAAAATGTTGAAGCATGTTTCGGCCTGTCTCAGCATTTACACCTGTACTTACTCCCATACTCTACTTTCCTTAAAGCCCAATTGAGGAATTTTTTCTCCACATGGAGGGTGGAACGGTATATGATAGGCGCCCTCACCAACAAGCACCCATCTCCAGGCCTGTGATACACAAGCAATGACATCACGGCAGACCATGTCAGGCCTGGATTCGCATGCCCGAAGATTTTCCCAAGATGTTTGGCTAATGAAAAACCTCCATTGTGCTGTGGATGAAGAAACCTGGTGGCAATGCACAAGACAGAGTTGATGGAAATATAGAAGTCACAGTAATCATTATCCTTTGTTTTTGCTTTTTACAGGTAAGTCAGGTGAAGGAACGATGAGTTTTACGTTTTACTGTGTTTTTTTTTTTTTTGTAGCTAATTATTTTTGCTTTGGTTCAGAGAACTTGTTGTTGATTTTATTGTATTTCATCAATAAATTTCAGATTTTGTTCAATGATTTCCACTGTGTCTGTAGTATTGTCCTCTACTAGTCCTTTTACAGTGATGTATTTACGTGTAGTACCATAGAAACATGTTATCACATATTTGTACTACAATATTTAACAACTACACAGTGAAACTAATCAGTCCTTCTTGTGTGTGGGTGATCTAATGAACTGTTCCTATGGTATTTCATGATAAATTAGTAATTTGAACCTGATGATATCTGCAAGTGCCCAAGGTTTTCTTTAAAGATATGAAATGGCACAATGCCAATGTTTTTGAACATTGGAACAGCCCTGTGTTACAAGGTGTTGACCGTTTTGAGTTTTGTGTCTAGAGTTTTTGAAAAATGACCACAACCAGGTTCTCGAAAGTGTGCCAAGGGATTGTAAAACATGTAGCTTTGGGACAGATCTCCCTCTTATCATGTCAATACAACCCTTTCTCTATGGCAGCAAGGCCACTTTAGTAGCTGTTTTCCTATCTATCACTTTGATTGACTGATCATCGGCCCGTCTGTTTAGGGGTTATTTTTAGGGGTTAACACCTGTTAGAACTTCATAGAGACAGACGTAACAAAAGCCTCAGCGGCACTGTAGACACTGTTGTTGTTTGGTATACATTAGCGCTCCCCTCACCTCTTGTACACTATTTTTCAAATACTGTATGGCTCGTCTGTGCTCCGGGAACTGAACCTTGGTTGACCCCACTTCCTCTGAGGAGAGTTTAAAAGTGAGTAAGACAGAATCACAGTGGTGGAAGACATTCTGGCTTTGGTGTGTGTGTGTGTGTGTGTGTGTGGGTGTGTGTGTGTGTGTGTGTGTGTGGTGTGTGTGTGTGTGTGTGTGTGTGTGTGGTGTGTGTGTGTGTGTGTGTGTGTGTGTTGTGTGTGGTGTGTGGTGTGTGTGTGTGTGTGTGGTGTGTGTGTGTGTGTGTGTGTGTGTGTGTGTGTGTGTGTGTGTGTGTGTGTGTGGTGTGTGTTGTGTGGTGTGAGTGAAAGTAGAATCTTTAACATAACTTCTGCTAACTTCCTGCTCAATCGTGCTTATTGTGAAAGTGAATTTTTATTCTCTCATTTTTTCAACCGACTAACCGTCTCATATTGCGCAAACTTCAATAACAGCAAATTAATGGAGGGCTTGGAAAGAGAAGTGGAAAACTACTCCTTTATGTTTTCATCCAGCCACCTCCGCCATGCTTCCTAACCTCCTTTTGCAGCATGCTACTTTTCACACTCACATGCTATCTCATCTGGTGCTTCCACTGTACCACCAAGTGGGATGGCTCAGAAATGTGAAACCATCCTAATCTCTCCCTACATCTTAAATGGACCCTCAATTCAGATAAGTCCGCCTTTTCCCCAGTCTTCACACAATGTCCATTCAGTTCTGGTGATCTTGGGAGAACAAGAGTGCATCCCTAGCCATCCGAACACTGTGGCTAACATCTCTGTCAACAGATAGTAGATAGATAGATAGATAGATAGATAGATAGATAGATAGATAGATAGATAGATAGATAGATAGATAGATAGATAGATAGATTAGATAGATAGATATAGATAGATAGATAGATGATAGATAAGATAGAGTAGAATAGATAGATAGATAGATAGATAGATAGATAGATAGATAGATAGATAGATAGATAGATAGATAGATAGATAGATAGATAGATAGATAGATAGATAGATAGATGATAGATAAGATAGATAGATAGAATAAGATAGATAGATAGATAGATAGATAGAATAGATAGATAGATAGATAGAATAGATAGATAGATAGATAGATAGATAGATAGATAGAGAAGATAGAGAGATAGAGAGATAGATAGATAGAAGAGATTGCTTCAGGGTGAGATGCTTGTGGTTGAATATATAAAACCTGCAGGTGAGATACGGCACCCTATTCTCTATGGGCCCTAGTTATAAGTAGTGCCATATAGGGAAATGGGTGCTATTTGGGAATCTCACCGAATCTCCATTAACTCTTCACGAGACTTTCTAATTTATACAGTACCAGTTGTTTCTTGAGTATCACAAAGCATGGCATCAGGTTTGAAAAACAACAAAGATCTGTATATCATCACAGATTGTCTGTTAACAAGCTGTAATGAAGCTCTCCAACTGAAGAGGAATGTTAACAGAGTAGATCCACCTGTCATTAATGGTCATGTATGGCTATGGGATTGGTCGGTCTTCAACCCTGACTTTCTGTCCAATAGGACCACCAGATCATTGTCCCAGGATGTTAATCTTTAGGATCGACTGGAGAAGCTGGGCTTTGTGGCATCAAGAGAAACTCACTAAATATTTGGTTTGGGGATTAGGGGTGCAAAGCTTTTTAAAATTAGTTCTGCTGAGGATGAGGAGAGGATAGTTGGCTCTTCCGGCCACATGAAGCTTCTCAGATTTCCTGAAACAGGTAATGTAAAGCCCCTGTTTGCGTCCCAAATGGCACCCTATTTCCTATAAAGTGCACTACTTTTGTCCAGAGCCGTATGGGTATATGGAATAGGGTGCCATTTGGGGCGCAGCCCCTCTCTCCTGAGACCTGTAAGTGCCACGCAGCTTACATGCTGTAAAGTCACATGCCCTGGGAGCCCCTCTATGACACAGAAAGAGGCAGACAAATGTTGTTTTTCAGTATAGTATGTATATTGTTGCAGGCACATTTAAATGATCTACGCACCTTTTAAAGGCACCTTCTTGGAATGAAAATGGCTCTATTACAAAAAACTTTTAATGATTTGTGCTTGAATAACCGAGTCACACAACAATACTGTAGTTCATACATTTCTATTTGACATGGGTCCCCAGATCCTCAAAAAGTTCTACAGTTGCACCATCGAGAGCATCCTGACTGGTTGCATCACCGCCTGGTATGGCAACTGCTTGACATCTGACCATAAGGCACTACAGAGGGTAGTGCGTATGGCCCAATACATCACTGGGCCAAGCTTCCTGCCATCCAGGACCTATATACTAGGCGCTGTCAGAGGAAGGCCCAAAAAATTGTCAAAGACTCCAGTCACCCAAGTCATAGACTGTTCTCTCTGCTACGGCACAGCAAGCGGTACCGTAGCGCCAAGTCTAGGTCCAAAAGGCCTCCTTAACGCTTTTACCCCCAAGTCATTAGACTGCTGAACAATTAATAAAATGGCCCCCGGACTATTTGCGTTGACACCCCCACTCTCTGTTCATTATCTATGCATAGTCACTTTACCCCTACCTACGTGTACAAATTATCTCAACTAACCTGTACCCCCTCACATTGACTTGGTACCGGTACCCCCTGTATATAGCCTCGTTATTTTATTTCATTGTGTTAGGTTTTTTTGTAAATATTTTCTTAACTCTATGTTCTTAAAACTGCATTGTTGGTTAAGGGCTTGTAAGTAAGCATTTCACAGTAAGGAATACACCTGTTGTATTTGGCGCATGTGACAAATAAAATTTGATTTGATTGCATTTCACTTTGGCTGACATTGTGGACATGTTTGAGGCCTAACCCTCAATCTCCCCGCTGTCCGATAACTCAGTCACCTCCAGTGAAGCACTCCTTACAGGCCAAACAAAGCGTATCATTCTTATCGGGCATGTAGCTACTGGTCACGCTGTCATACGCCATGAAAAGATCTGCCTCCAAAATGGCACCCTATTCCCTATGTAGTGCATTACTTTTGACCTGGTTCCATATGGACACTGCACTATGTAGGGAATAGGATGCCATTTGGGAACCAGACAAGATCTGCCTATGATGTTCACTAATCACTGCGGTTATCATTCTCCCTCTCTTTCTCTCTCTCTCTCGCGCTCTTCTGTGATTAGCCAAGTCCTTATACTCTCAGTCAGAATAGCTCAGTTTCTAGAACTAGCACTTCAAGCATCATCCAGGAGGCTGCTGGATGTGAGGTTAGAACATTTATTGTAGAAGTCTGTGAAGACATATTGTGCTAGCTACGGTACTACTGTACTGTAAACGCCTCTGTTTTACTCTGCTTAGTGATTAGGATTACAGACATAATGCTGACTCTGGCTCCAGTTCTCTTCCAGTATTGGGCTAATTGTTCCCAGTCTTTGGCTCCAGTCAGTGATAATGTCCTCTTGGGAGTGTGTTAAATGATCTACACACTGTTGAGTTGGGATGCATCCCAAATGGCACCCTAAATACAGGAGGCCAGGGGTATTCAACGCTTAGCCTACGAGTTCCAGAGCCTGCTGGTTTTCTGTTCTACCTTATAAGTAATTGCACCCACCTGGTCTAAATCAGTCCCTGATTAGAGGGCGCACAATTAAAAAAACGCAGTGGAACTGTCTTTGAGATCCAGAGTTGAGTTTGAGGGCAATAGGCTATTCCCTATATATTGCACTGGTCAAAAGTGAGGCACTATAAAGGGAAAGGGTGCCATTTGGGACGCAGGCTTGGAGACATAACGCATGTGTCAGCGTTGTACCAGGGTTAGACCGGCAATGGCGATCTGATTTAGCCATTAGGGCAAGGCACTCACACGGCACTATCTCCAACTGCCATCGGCATGGCAACAAAGAGGTGCTGATAGGAGAAATAAGGATGACGTTGGCAGGCGAACCCTGGGTGGTGGCTCCTGGGTGGTGGTCCTGGCTCAGACTCTTTGGGGAGTTTTGAGGTCAATTATGGGCACTGACAGGGCGTGTGCAATGTGAAAGACATCCAGATAGTTCAGATGGAATTTGTGATTGTCCTGAAAACGTGAACTCTTTCCCCTCTCTCTCATGCGATGGCTATCAGCCTTGTGTACATTAAAGATGTTATCAGACAGTAGAGGCATTCCAGAAGGTTTTCAATGGCAGTAACCAAGGCGAGATCAATGGACACCATCTCTGATCTAACGTTGCCCTTTGCTAAGCTGTTGTGTTTGCACACAAAAGGGATACTTCAGTTGAGCTACCGAACCTGCTACGTATTTGTGATTTTACAGTCTGAAAATACAAGTTGGGCTTGGTTTGCAATATGCTTTTGCGAACATACTTTTAAGGGGAACATCAGGATAAACTTTGACCATTTCTCATAATTTAGTGATTTTCTTATTTTATGTCTTGTTGAGAGATCGGATTCAACCACAGTGTTGGTACAAAAAATATCTGTATTCATTATTTATTTTTCTTGTAACCTCATGATGTATGAGATTTCGATTAGCGTCTCATGAAAATATTAATACCGTGATCAAATTAAACTTTGGTGAAGTGTATCTCTCTTTAGAGGGTGTGTGTTCCAGGCCTAAATGTTTTGAATCTGTATTAGACCTAATCAAGTGTTTTTCACCATTTTTTTAAGTGTCTTAGTATTTTCCCAAAAATATTTAAAAGTTCAAAAATGAGATCATGAACTGTAAGATAAGTATTTAACCTATTTAATTTATGTAGTTTCATTATTTCACAGTTTGTTGTGCATTCACTGTTGTTTCAATAAATTGATTGCTTCCTTAATATAGTTCACATAGAGTCATTTTCTGAAGTTTGGCTTGTTATGTTCATTAAATAAGGAAAAGCCCTAGCAGCGCAGTGCCAACCCTGGTGCACTCTTTACTGGACGTTGTTGGCATCTGAACAAGAGATCAGAGAACTCTCTGAGAGTGCTGAGAGGAAATTATGTCATACATGGAACCCAGAAGTGGGGCCAGTCATTGGAGGGAGGGAGGGTTGGAGGAGGGAGGTGTAGTGTGTGTAGTGTAGTGTAGTGTGGTGCTGGACTGGGTTTTCGACGAGACTAAATCTCAGATGTGAAAAGCTGAGAGAATTATTAGACGTCTCTCACTGCCTCACAGAGACCTAGTCACTGTTGTCTCAGAACCGAGACTCCAACTCTTTCTTGCATACATTACTGTATCACAGGTCTACAAACACATTTAAACGAGATTGGAGATCTTGTTGGTACCTTTTGGGGACCTCTATTATTTGTAAATCCCTGAAGGTAGGTGAATACTTCTGAGATTATATAATGGTATTGTAGCCAGGCAATGTGGTATATTTCAAAAACTAAGATGGCGTCATCTGTGGGGAACAAAAGGGTGAGAGTTGTCTTTAGTCTGACAGGTTAATCTGTCATAATTGATAGCTGATGCTTCGTGTTTGCAACACAAAATGGTGTTTCTGTTTCAGAGTAATTAGTTGGAGAGGTGTTTGGTGGTGGGTACGTAACTCTGGGATAGATGCATCTCTTGAGTGGTATTCTAGTTCTGACTGAGAAGCAACCACGCATTCAGACGGAACGACATAACATTTAGTCACGCACCTATCATTCACTACAAGCAAGTTCATCATCCCCCTACACAAACAAGCACAAAAATTCTATCTACAGTACAGTCAAATTGAGCAATTCTGCTGGTGGTGGTAGTGAGGAAGGAGTGACACACAAGCACACACTCACAAACGTACACACACACACACACACACACACACACACACACACACACACACACACACACACACACACACACACACACACACACACACACACACACACACACACACACACACACACACACACACACACACACACACACACACACACAACACACACACACACGCGGTTGATTCGTCCAGATTCACACACACACACACACACACACACACACACACACACACACACACACACACGTTTGTATTGTACGCACACAGTCCAAATGAATGTATCATGTTAGTACATCTAAAAGCTTGTCTAAAGATGATTAATAGCTATATAATATAAGTTAATTCACTAGCTTGTGAAATAACTTGTTGTGTTTTGCTTGCTGTCATATCAATTATCATGTACCTTTATGTACAGTTGTAAGGAAACTTGTTATGACTTCCCCAACAATCAGTTTTTCTCCACACACCCCGAGGCAGGGCCACATTAATCTCTGCCGTGTCAGACATGTATTATAGAACAGAACACACCTCCATTCCAAGACGCACCGTCTAAATGTCACCCTCTCAGCAGCACAGAGTCAAGGCGCCAGGACTAAGACTGGAGGCAGAGCATGAAACCACAAGTGACCTTCTGCTCCACGCTAGAAGACGCAGAGTGATGATGTACATTCTACTCTCAATCTGCACGCATGGGTCAGATTTGAGTTATTAGTCAAAAGTAGAAAGTAATATAATTTGAACAAAAGCAAATGAATTCAAATTGAATTCATTTCAGTATATTGACATAAAAACGGTGTACATTCACTTGCACACAAAACATAGATATTTCTAAGGTGGATAGTGTGTTGTGTCCTTTGCATTAAAAAGTGGTAAACCTAAAGCGATATCTATCTGAGGGTCAAGACTTTTGAAGCAAACACACTCAGACACAAAAGAGCGTCTTCATGGGAAAGGCTAGCAGCATACCGCCAGCCAGCCCCCACCTTCTCAAGTGACCATGGCTCGGCTTGGATTACCTCGTTCATTCTCAGCCCTCAACAAAAGTGTCAGGAGAGCGGAGGAAGTGCTGTGCTGTCTGTCCACCTCATCCTTGAGTCCCTTTCAGAAGATGCCCGATGTTCAAAGTGAGCCCTGACTAGCCTCTCTTTTCTTATTTTACTGCAGAAATTTAAGGAGAGAGCAAATAAACACTGAGAGCAAGTAAACACAAATAAATGAGTACTGACAGAAATCCTGAAACCAGCGGTCAGCATTTTGACTGGTGCTTGAGATACAATGTTGTCCCACCCCATCTCCCTCATCATGAATTATCCCTATTTTTGGATAATCTGTCAAGATGTCCCTATCCTAACATTAGCATCTGATAAATAACAAAAGCTAATGGGAAATCTGGACGTTTTAACCGTGTGTCTGTAATAATAAGTTGGTGGGTACTTATATCTGTCCTATTTCACAAAAGTGTGTATTAATACACGTGTGAATTGGAAATGTGTTTTTTTGTACATCCCACTCTCCCTGAGACACCTTCGGTGTGTGGGGTCACGGCCAGGGTCTGCCAAAATCAACGACGACCCTGGAGCAATTAGGGTTAAGTGCCTTGCTCAAGGGCACATTGTCGGCTCTGGGATTCAAACTAGCGACCTCTCAGTTACTGGCCCAACGCTCTAACCGCTAGGCGCTGTGTGTGTGACCGTTTTTGAGTGTGTGCTTGTGTGTCACTCCTTCCTCACTACCACCACCAGCAGAATTGCTCAATTTGACTGTACTGTAGATAGAATTTTGTGCTTGTTTGTGTAGGGGGATGATGAACTTGCTTGTAGTGAATGATAGGTGCGTGACTAAATGTTATGTCGTTCCGTCTGAATGCGTGGTTGCTTCTCAGTCAGAACTAGAATACCACTCAAGAGATGCATCTATCCCAGAGTTACGTACCCACCACCAAACACCTCTCCAACTAATTACTCTGAAACAGAAACACCATTTTGTGTTGCAAACACGAAGCATCAGCTATCAATTATGACAGATTAACCTGTCAGACTAAAGACAACTCTCACCCTTTTGTTCCCCACAGATGACGCCATCTTAGTTTTTGAAATATACCACATTGCCTGGCTACAATACCATTATATAATCTCAGAAGTATTCACCTACCTTCAGGGATTTACAAATAATAGAGGTCCCCAAAAGGTACCAACAAGATCTCCAATCTCGTTTAAATGTGTTTGTAGACCTGTGATACAGTAATGTATGCAAGAAAGAGTTGGAGTCTCGGTTCTGAGACAACAGTGACTAGGTCTCTGTGAGGCAGTGAGAGACGTCTAATAATTCTCTCAGCGTTTTCACATCTGAGATTTAGTCTCGTCGAAAACCCAGTCCAGCACCACACTACACTACACTACACACACTACACCTCCCTCCCTCCAACCCTCCCTCCCTCCAATGACTGGCCCCACTTCTGGGTTCCATGTATGACATAATTTCCTCTCAGCACTCTCAGAGAGTTCTCTGATCTCTTGTTCAGATGCCAACAACGTCCAGTAAAAGATGCACCAGGGTTGGCACTGCGCTGCTAGGGCTTTTCCTTATTTAATGAACATAACAAGCCAAACTTCAGAAAATGACTCTATGTGAACTATATTAAGGAAGCAATCAATTTATTGAAACAACAGTGAATGCACAACAAACTGTGAAATAATGAAACTACATAAATTAAATAGGTTAAATACTTATCTTACAGTTCATGATCTCATTTTTGAACTTTTAAATATTTTTGGGAAAATACTAAGACACTTAAAAAAATGGTGATAAAACACTTGATTAGGTCTAATACAGATTCAAAACATTTAGGCCTGGACACACACCCTCTAAAGAGAGATACACTTCACCAAAGTTTAATTTGATCACGGTATTAATATTTTCATGAGACGCTAATCGAAATCTCATACATCATGAGGTTACAAGAAAAATAAATAATGAATACAGATATTTTTTGTACCAACACTGTGGTTGAATCCGATCTCTCAACAAGACATAAAATAAGAAAATCACTAAATTATGAGAAATGGTCAAAGTTTATCCTGATGTTCCCCTTAAAAGTATGTTCGCAAAAGCATATTGCAAACCAAGCCCAACTTGTWTTTCAGACTGTTAAAATCACAAATACGTAGCAGGGTTCGGTAGCTCAACTGAAGTATCCCTTTTTGTGTGCAAACACAACAGCTTAGCAAAGGGCAACGTTAGATCAGAGATGGTGTCCATTGATCTCGCCTTGGTTACTGCCATTGAAAACCTTCTGGAATGCCTCTACTGTCTGATAACATCTTTAATGTACACAAGGCTGATAGCCATCGCATGAGAGAGAGGGGAAAGAGTTCACGTTTTTCAGGACAATCACAAATTCCATCTGAACTATCTGGATGTCTTTCACATTGCCACACGCCCTGTCAGTGCCCCTATAATTGACCTCAAAACTCCCCAAATGAGTCTGAGCCAGGAGCCACCACCCAGGAGCCACCACCCAGGGTTCGCCTGCCAACGTCATCCTTATTTTCTCCTATCAGCACCTCTTTGTTGCCATGCCGATGGCAGTTGGAGATAGTGCCGTGTGAGTGCCTTGCCCCTAATGGCTAAATCAGATCGCCATTGCCGGTCTAACCCTGGTACAACGCTGACACATGCGTTATGTCTCCAAGCCTGCGTCCCAAATGGCACCCTTTCCCTTTATAGTGCCTCACTTTTGACCAGTGCAATATATAGGGAATAGCCTATTGCCCTCAAACTCAACTCTGGATCTCAAAGACAGTTCCACTGCGTTTTTTTAATTGTGCGCCCTCTAATCAGGGACTGATTTAGACCAGGTGGGTGCAATTACTTATAAGGTAGAACAGAAAACCAGCAGGCTCTGGAACTCGTAGGCTAAGCGTTGAATACCCCTGGCCTCCTGTATTTAGGGTGCCATTTGGGATGCATCCCAACTCAACAGTGTGTAGATCATTTAACACACTCCCAAGAGGACATTATCACTGACTGGAGCCAAAGACTGGGAACAATTAGCCCAATACTGGAAGAGAACTGGAGCCAGAGTCAGCATTATGTCTGTAATCCTAATCACTAAGCAGAGTAAAACAGAGGCGTTTACAGGTACAGTAGTACCGTAGCTAGCACAATATGTCTTCACAGACTTCTACATAAATGTTCTAACCTCACATCCAGCAGCCTCCTGGATGATGCTTGAAGTGCTAGTTCTAGAAACTGAGCTATTCTGACTGAGAGTATAAGGACTTGGCTAATCACAGAAGAGCGCGAGAGAGAGAGAGAAAGAGAGGGAGAATGATAACCGCAGTGATTAGTGAACATCATAGGCAGATCTTGTCTGGTTCCCAAATGGCATCCTATTCCCTACATAGTGCATAGTGTCCATATGGAACCAGGTCAAAAGTAATGCACTACATAGGGAATAGGGTGCCATTTTGGAGGCAGATCTTTTCATGGCGTATGACAGCGTGACCAGTAGCTACATGCCCGATAAGAATGATACGCTTTGTTTGGCCTGTAAGGAGTGCTTCACTGGAGGTGACTGAGTTATCGGACAGCGGGGGAGATTGAGGGTTAGGCCTCAAACATGTCCACAATGTCAGCCAAAGTGAAATGCAATCAAATCAAATTTTATTTGTCACATGCGCCAAATACAACAGGTGTATTCCTTACTGTGAAATGCTTACTTACAAGCCCTTAACCAACAATGCAGTTTTAAGAACATAGAGTTAAGAAAATATTTACAAAAAAACCTAACACAATGAAATAACAATAACGAGGCTATATACAGGGGGTACCGGTACCAAGTCAATGTGAGGGGGTACAGGTTAGTTGAGATAATTTGTACACGTAGGTAGGGGTAAAGTGACTATGCATAGATAATGAACAGAGAGTGGGGGGGTGTCAACGCAAATAGTCCGGGTGGCCATTTTATTAATTGTTCAGCAGTCTAATGACTTGGGGGTAAAAGCTGTTAAGGAGCCTTTTGGACCTAGACTTGGCGCTACGGTACCGCTTGCTGTGCCGTAGCAGAGAGAACAGTCTATGACTTGGGTGACTGGAGTCTTTGACAATTTTTTGGGCCTTCCTCTGACAGCGCCTAGTATATAGGTCCTGGATGGCAGGAAGCTTGGCCCCAGTGATGTATTGGGCCATACGCACTACCCTCTGTAGTGCCTTATGGTCAGATGTCAAGCAGTTGCCATACCAGGCGGTGATGCAACCAGTCAGGATGCTCTCGATGGTGCAACTGTAGAACTTTTTGAGGATCTGGGGACCCATGTCAAATAGAAATGTATGAACTACAGTATTGTTGTGTGACTCGGTTATTCAAGCACAAATCATTAAAAAGTTTTTTGTAATAGAGCCATTTTCATTCCAAGAGAGGTGCCTTTAAAAGGTGCGTAGATCATTTAAATGTGCCTGCAACAATATACATACTATACTGAAAAACAACATTTGTCTGCCTCTTTCTGTGTCATAGAGGGGCTCCCAGGGCATGTGACTTTACAGCATGTAAGCTGCGTGGCACTTACAGGTCTCAGGAGAGAGGGGCTGCGCCCCAAATGGCACCCTATTCCATATACKCATACGGCTCTGGACAAAAGTAGTGCACTTTATAGGAAATAGGGTGCCATTTGGGACGCAAACAGGGGCTTTACATTACCTGTGTCAGGAAATCTGAGAGCTTCATGTGGCCGGAAGAGCCAACTATCCCTCTCCTCATCCTCAGCAGAACTATTTTAAAAGCTTTGCACCCCTAATCCCCAAACCAAATATTTAGTGAGTTTCTCTTGATGCCACAAAGCCCAGCTTCTCCAGTCGATCCTAAAGATTAACATCCTGGGACAATGATCTGGTGGTCCTATTGGACAGAAGTCAGGGTTGAAGACCGACCAATCCCATAGCCATACATGACCATTAATGACAGGTTGGATCTACTCTGTTAACATTCCTCTTCAGTTGGAGAGCTTCATTACAGCTTTGTAACAGACAATCTGGTGATGATACAGATCTTTGTTGTTTTTTCAAACCTGATGCCATGCTTTGTGATACTCAAGAAACAACTGGTACTGTATAATTAGAAAGGTCTCGTGAAGAGTTAATGGAGATTCGGTGAGATTCCCAAATAGCACCCTATTCCCTATATGGCACTACTTATAACMAGGGCCCATAGAGAATAGGGTGCCTGTATCTCACCTGCAGGTTTTATATATTCAACCACAAGCATCTCATCCCTGAGCAATCTCTCTATCTATCTATCTCTCTATCTCTCTATCTCTCTATCTCTCTATCTCTCTATCTCTCTATCTATCTATCTATCTATCTATCTATCTATCTATCTATCTATCTATCTATCTATCTATCTATCTATCTATCTATCTATCTATCTAAACATCTATCTATTCTACTTCTATCTATCTATTCTACTATTCAATTCAATTCAATTCAAGGGCTTTATTGGCATGGGAAACATGTGTTAAATTGCCAAAGCAAGTGAGGTAGATATTATACAAAAGTGAAATAAACAATACAAATTAACAGTAAACATTACACATACAGAAGTTTCAAAACAATAAAGACATTACAAATGTTATATTATATATATTACAGTGTTGTAACAATGTACAAATGGATAAAGCACACAAGTTAAAATAAATAAGCATAAATATGGTTGTATTTACAATGGTGTTTTGTTCTTCACTGGTTGCCCTTTTCTGTGGCAACAGGTCACAAATCTTGCTGCTGTGATGGCACACTGTGGAATTTCTCCCAGTAGATATGGGAGTTTATCAAAAATTGGATTTGTTTTCAAATTCTTTGTGGATCTGTGTAATCTGAGGAAATAGTCTCTCTAATATGGTCATACATTGGGCAGGAGGTTAGGAAGTGCAGCTCAGTTTCCACCTCATTTTGTGGGCAGTGTGCACATAGCCTGTCTTCTCTTGAGAGCCATGTCTGCCTACGGCGGCCTTCTCAATAGCAAGGCTATGCTCACTGAGTCTGTACATAGTCAAAGCTTTCCTTAAGTTTGGGTCAGTCACAGTGGTCAGGTATTCTCCACTGTGTACTCTCTGTTTAGGCCAAATAGCATTCTAGTTTGCTCTGTTTTTTTGTTAATTCTTTCCAATGTGTCAAGTAATTATCTTTTTGTTTTCTCATGATTTGGTTGGGTCTAATTGTGCTGTTGTCCTGGGGCTCTGTTGGGGTGTGTTTGTGTTTGTGAACAGAGCCCTAGGACCAGCTTGCTCTATCTATCTATCTATCTATCTATCTATCTATCTATCTATCATCTATCTATCTATCTATCTATCTATCTATTCTATCTATCTATCTATCTATCTATCTATCTATCTATCTATCTATCTATCCTATCTTATCTATCTATCTATCTATCTATCTATCTATCTATCTATCTATCTATCTATCTATCTATCTATCTATCTATCTATCTATCTATCTATCTATCTGTTGACAGAGATGTGTAGCCACAGTGTTCGGATGGCTAGGGATGCACTCTTTTCTCCCAGATCACCAGAACTGAATGGACATTGTGTGAAGACTGGGGAAAAGGCGGACTTATCTGAATGAGGGTCCATTTAAGATGTAGGGAGAGGATTAGGATGTTTTCATTTCTGAGCCATCCCACTTGGGTGGTACAGTGGGAAGCACCAGATGAGATAGCATTGTGAGTGTGAAAAGGTAGCATGCTGCAAAAGGAGGTTAGGAAGCAGGCGAGGGTGGCTGGATGAAAACATAAAGGAGTAGTTTTCCACTTCTCTTTCCAAGCCCTCCATTAATTTGCTGTTATGAAGTTGCGCAATATGAGACGGTTTAGTCGGTTAAAAAGATGAGAGAATAAAAATTCACTTCACAATAAGCACGTTGAGCAGGAAGTTAGCAGAAGTTATGTTAAAGATCTTACTTTCACTCACACACAACCACACACACACACACACACACACACACACACACACACACACACACACACACACACACACACACACACACACACACACACACACACACACACACACACACACACACACACACACACACACACACCACACACACACACACACACACACACACAACACACCAAAGCCAGAATGTGCTTACAACTGTGATTCTGTCTTACTCACTTTTAACTCTCCTCAGAGGAAGTGGGGTCACAAGGTCAGTCCCGGAGCACAGACGAGCCATACAGTATTTTGAAAATATGTGACAAGGTGATGGAGCGCTAATGTATACCAAACAACAACAGTGTCTACAGTGCCGCTGAGGCTTTTGTTACGTCTGTCTCTATGAAGTTCTAACAGGTTGTTAACCCCTAAAAATAACCCCTAAAACAGACGGGCGATGATCAGTCAATCAAAGTGATAGATAGGAAACACAGCTACTAAAGTGGCCTTGCTGCCTATAGAGAAAGTGTATGACATGATAAGAGGGAGATCTTCCCAAATCTACAGTTTTTTACAATCCCTTTGGCACTAATTTCAGAACCTGGTGGTCATTTTTCAAAACTCTAGACACAAAACTCAAAACGGTCAACACTTGTAACACAGGCTGTCCAATGTTCAAAACATTGCATTGTGCATTCATATCTTTAAAGAAACCTTGCACTTGCAGAATCATCGGTTCAAATTACTAATTTATCATGAAATACCATAGGAACATTCATTTAGATCACCCACACACAAGATACTGATAGTTTCACTGTGTAGTTGTTAAATATTGTAGTACAAAATATGTGATACATGTTTCYTTATGGTACTACACGTAAATACATCACTGTAAAAGGACTAGTAGAGACAATACTACAGACACAGTGGAATCATTGAACAAAATCTGAAATTTATTGATGAAATACAATAAAATCACAACATAGGTTTCTCTGAACCAAAGCAAAAATAATTAGCTACAAAAAATAAAAAACYACAGTAAAACGTAAACTGCAGTGTTCCTCACCTGACTTACTGTAAAAAGCAAAACAAAGGATTGATTACTGTACTTCTATATTTCCATCAACTCTGTCTTGTGCATTTGGCCACAGGTTCTCATCCACAGCACAATGGATGTTTTCATTAGCCAAACATCTTGGGAAGAATCTTCGGGCATGGCGAATCCAGGCCTGACACTGGTCTGCCGTGATGTCATTGCTTGTGTCATCCATGGCCTGGAGATGGGTGGCTTGTTGGTGAGGGCGCCTATCATATACCTTCCACCTCCATGTGGAGAAAAATTCCTCAATTGGGTTAAGGAAAGTAGAGTATGGGAGTAAGTACAGGGTGGTAAATTGTGGACGGGCCTGAAACCATGCTTTCAACATTTGAGCATGGTGGAACCTGACATTATCCCACATAATGACATAGGTCACGCCATCAGCTTTACAGACCTGACTTAGCTCATCAAGGTAGGTTACAAGGAGAGCTGCATTATATGATCCAATACGAGGTCTGTGTCCCACCACACCCTCTTCCGATATAGCCGCACACATGCTGATGTTTTTCCCACGTTTGTCACGCCCTGACCTTAGAGATCCTGTTTATGTCTCTATTTTGGTTTGGTCAGGGTGTGAGTTGGGGTGAGTATTCTATATTCTATTATTTGTATTTCTATGTTTTGGCCGGGTAGGGTTCTCAATCAGGGACAGCTGTCTATCGTTGTCTCTGATTGAGAACCATACTTAGGTAGCCCTTTTTTCCACCTGTCTTTGTGGGAAGTTGTCTATGTTGTTGGCACTATAGCCTTTAGCTTCACGGTTGTTTTCTCGTTTGTTGTTTTGTTGGCGTCATTTTTTWAAATAAAATAAAATGTACGCTCACCACGCTGCACCTTGGTCCACTTCCTTCAACAGCCGTGACAACGTTGTCCTGGTACTTGGATGGTTGCCCACTGGCCAATGAAATTCCGACCTCTCCTCCTTGTCTTGGCKAAGTTGAAGCCTGCCTCATCCAAAAAGAGGACTTTGTGATGGTTTTCGTCAACAACCAGCTCCATCACCCTCTAAAAATATATTTTAGAATGAGAATGACTGATTACAATGACGTYGAATTTTGGGGGAATTTTTCACAACAGGCATCTTGAAACTGAACATACCTGAACATACTCAGTTCTCAGTTGCTTCACTCTGTCTGCATTTTTTTCAAAAGGCACACGCTATAGCTGTTTTGAAGACACCTGGTGCCTTTTCAGCATTCGTGCAATAGTCAGCTAACTTATTGTTTCCACATTGTTGAACATGTCGTCATTGTCCAAGATGTGCTGCTTAATTTCTGTAAGGCGAATATAATTTCTGTCCCGAACCAAATTGACCACAGCCAGCTCTTGTTGGTCTGTCAGAATTTTGCCTCTGCCTCTCCTATTTGGCCTAGTCTCAATTCTGCAGGGAAAATTACAGTAAGAACACATTTAGTCACATCACCTACTCTGTGGTACACCCTGGCATGCAGTATACAGTCATTTGACAATTGAGAGTAGCCTAATGTTTAGGGCATGCTGAAGACTTACCGGTTCTCATTGCGGAAATTTCTGATGATTGATGGCACGGTTGATCTTCTGAGGTTTGGTTGAATCATTGTAGCTGCCTCAGTCATTGTCTTGCCATGATTTACGACATGGTCTACAACTATTGCTCTGATTTCATTGGACACTCTTTGCTGTCTTGGTCCGTGGCCTTGTCCTCTACCTCGTTTCCCCAAACCTCTCAAACGAGGCCCACGACCACCTCTCAGAAGGGGTGCTMGTCCCCTGCCATTCCTTTGACCACCACGTCTTCCTCGTCTTCCTCCTCCCACTGCTTGATCTCTATTGTGACCTGGATCACCTGCCGGCTTCATGTTATCGCTATGTTGTTGTAGGTGGATACCACTCATTTCACTATATACTCGTACCACAATGTGAAATCAATCATCAGTAACAAGTTGGCAGTATTGGAAAAGCAATTACACTCACCGGCCACTTTATTAGGTACATCTGCGTGTTAACGCAAATAGCCTGCTCCTTCGAACAGCGACTCATGTGGCTGCCTGCAACTCAATATATAGAGTAGAGAGCTTAAGTTGTTGATCGACCAAACATTAGAACGGGCAAGATACGTAATCTAAGCAACTTTGACCGTGGTATAATTGTTGGTGTCACACATGGTGGTTCCAGCATCTCAGAAACAGCTGCCCTCCTGAGATTTTTATACACTACAGTCTCTAGAGCGGCAGTTCTGTGGGCAAAAACACCTTGTTAATGAGAGAGGTCAGAGGAGAATGTCCAGACTCATTCAAGCTAACAAAGGCCACAAATGCTCAAATAACAGACGTTTAAAACAGTGGCGTGCAGAAGGGCATCTCTTAACGTACAACACCGTGAATAATTCAGGCTGTTGTGGAGGCAAAAGGGGGTACTACCCATTACTAGATAAGTGTACCTAATAAAGTGACCAGTGAGTGTGCAGTAATGTCAAATCTGAAAACATGGTCTGGAAAATTGGTACGTGGGACCATAGAAACAGTGTCTGATAAAGAATGATGATGAAATATTACATCCATAGATAATGTAGTCCAATTGGTTCATGTTCCATGGTAATTGGTGTCAATGGATCTCGTTATACTGAAACTTTCATGATCTAAACATGGAATATCGTTTGTCAGTGTCCATAAAACTATGCATTAAGAGTAATGCAACAGTTACTTATCATTTTGAGCAGTTGTATTAATCGATAGTTAGATCATTGTAATGAAATGAATCGACAGTCATCTCAGATGAAATGTGTGAATTGCATTTTGAAAAGGTAATACTTTGATGTTAAGTTGTGTCATTTTGAACAGGTGATTTTAGTTCAATGAACAAATTATCTTATTATATCCAAGCAATTAGAAAGAGTTTTCAAAAATGTGCATTTTGATCATTGGTTGTGAGAAAAATGAAAAATGACATCAAGGTTCTGAAATTAGTGCCAAAGTGATTGTAAAAAACTGTAATACATATACAGTACCAGTCAAAAGTTTGGACAAACCTACTCATTCAAGGGTTTTTCTTAATTTTTTTACTATTTTCTACATTGTAGAATAATAGTGAAGACATCAAAACTATGAAAGAACACATATGGAATCATGTAGTAACCAAAAAAGTGTTAAACAAATCAAAATGTATTTTATATTTGAGATTGTTCAAAGTAGCCACCCTTTGCCTTGATGACAGCTTTGCACACTCTTGGCATTCTCTCAACCAGCTTCATGAGGTATTCACCTGGAATGCATTTCAATTAACAGGTGTGCCTTGTTAAAGTTAATTTGTGCAATTTCTTTCCTTCTTAATGCGTTTGAGCCAATCAGCTGTGTTGTGACAAGGTAGGGGTGGTATACAGAAGATAGCCCTATTTAGTAAAAGACCAACTCCACATTATGGCAATAACAGCTCAAATAAGCAAAGAAAAACGACAGCCCATCAGTCAATCTGGAAAATGTCAAAAACTTTGAAAGTTTCTTCAAGTGCAGTCGCAAAAACCCTCAAGCACTCTGATGAAACTGGCTCTCATGAGGCCCGCCACAGGAAAGGAATACCCAGAGTCACCTCTGCTGCAGAGGATACGTTCATTAGAGTTACCAGCCTCAGAAATTGCAGCCCAAACAAGTGCTTCACAGAGTTCAAGTAACAGACTCATCTCAACATCAACTGTTCAGAGGAGACTGTGTGAATCAGAATTTCATGGTCAAATTGCTGCAAAGAAACCACTACTAAAGGACACCAATAAGAAGAAGAGACTTGCTTTGGCCAAAAAACACAAGCAATGGACATTAGACCGGTGGAAATCTGTCCTTTGGTAGTTGAGTCCAAATTTGAGATTTTTGGTTCCAATTGCCATGTCTTTGTGAGACGCGGAGTAAGTGACGGATAATCTCTGCATGTGTGGTTCCCACAGTGAAGCATGGAAGAGGTGGTGTGACGGTGTGGGGGTGCTTTGCTGGTGACACTGTATAGTGATTTATTTAGAACTCAAGGCACACTTAACCAGCATGGCTACCACAGCATTCTGCAGCGATACGCCATCCCATCTGGTTTGTGCTTAGTGGGACTAACATTTGTTTTTCAATAGGACAATGACCCAACACACCTCCAGGCTGTGTAAAGGATATTTGACCAAGAAGGAGAGTGAGGGAGTGCTGCATCAGGTGATCTGGCCTCCACAATCCCCTGACCTCAACCAAATTGAGATGGTTGGAGATGAGTTGGACCGCAGAGTGAAGGAAAAACAGCCAACAAGTGCTAAGCATATATGGGAACTCCTTCAAGACTGTTGGAAAAGCATTCCAGGTGAAGCTGGTTGTGAGAATGCAAAGAGTGTGCAAAGCTGTCATCAAGGCAAAGGGTGGCTACTTTTAAGAATCTTTAATAGTGAAGACATCAGCACTATCATATAACACATATGGAATCATGTAGTAACCAAAAAAGGGTTAAGCAAATCAAAATATCTTTTATATTTTTCTACAATGTGGAAAATAGTACAAATAGAGAAAAACCTTTGAATGAGTAGATCTGTCCAAAGTTTTGACTGGTACCATACTGTATGGATTTTGGGTAAATTCTACTTCTACATATTTTGAAAGTATGTTCCCTTTATTGTGGTCAGCACGATTTCAGCAGGTCAAATTGCTGGTACAAGTACGTGGTGATTCTGATTCTGATAAGATTCATGTGTACTGTAGCAGCTCAACGGGCAAGCTACAGTACTGCAGTCAAACAGTACTGCAGGTCTAGTACAACTACTATAGACTGTAGCAGGTCCAGTATCACTACTATAGACTGTAGCAGGTCTAGTACCACTACTATAGACTGCAGTAGGTCTAGTACTACTACTATAGACTGTAGCAGGTCTAGTACCACTACTATAGACTGTAGCAGGTCTAGTAACACTACTATAGACTGAAGCAGGTCTTGTACCACTACTTTAACCTGTAGCAGGTCTAGTACCACTACTATAGACTGTAACAGGTCTAGTACCACTAACATAGACTGAAGCAGGTCTTGTACCACTACTTTAACCTGTAGCAGGTCTTGTACCACTACTARAGACTGTAACAGGTCTAGTACCACTACTATAGACTGTAACAGGTCTAGTACCACTACAATAGACTGTAGCAGGTCTAGTACCACTACTATAGATTGTAGCAGGTCTAGTACCACTACAATAGACCGTAACAGATCTAGGGCCAATACTGTAGACAGTAGCAGGTCTAGGGCCACCACCATAGACTGTAGCAGGCCTAGAACCACTACTATACACTGTAGCAGGTCTAGTACCACTACTACAGACTATAGCAGGTATAGAACCACTCCTATAAACTGTAGCAGGTCTAGAACCAGTACTATAGACTGTAGCAGGTCTAGTACCACTATTATAGACTGTAGCATGTCTAGTACCATGACTTTTGACTGTAACAGGTCTAGGACCACTACTATAGACTGTAACAGGTCTAGGACCYCCATTTTAGACTGTAACAGGTCCAGGACCACTACTATAGACTGTAACAGGTCTAGGACCGCCATTTTTGACTGTAACAGGTCTAGGACCACTACTATAGACTCTAGCAGGTATTGTGCCACTACTATAGACTCTTGCAGGTCTAGTATCACTACTATGGACTCTAACAGGTCTAGTAGCACTACAATAGACTGTAACAGGTCTACTACCAATACTTTAGACAGTAGCAGGTTTAGCACCACTGCTATAGACTGTAACAAATCAAATCAAATTTATTTATATAGCCCTTCTTACATCAGCTGATATCTCAAAGTGCTGTACAGAAACCCAGCCTAAAACCCCAAACAGCAAGCAATGCAGGTGTAGAAGCACGGTGGCTAGGAAAAACTCCCTAGAAAGGCCAAAACCTTGGAAGAAACCTAGAGAGGAACCAGGCTATGAGGGGTGGCCAGTACTCTTCTGGCTGTGCCGGGTGGAGATTATAACAGAACATGGCCAAGATGTTCAAATGTTCATAAATGGACCAGCATGGTCAAATAAAATAATAATCACAGTAGTTGTCGAGGATGCAGCAAGTCAGCACCTCAGGAGTAAATGTCAGTTGGCTTTCATAAGCGATCATAAGAGTATCTCTACCGCTCCTGCTCCTAGAGAGTTGAAAACAGCAGGTCTGGCGACAGTAGCACGGTCCGGTGAACAGGTCAGGGTTCCATAGCCGCAGGCAGAACAGTTGAAACTGGAGCAGCAGCACGGCCAGTGACTGGGGACAGCAAGGAGTCATCATGCCAGGTAGTCCTGAGGCATGGTCCTAGGCTCAGGTCCTCCGAGAGAGAGAAAGAAAGAGAGAAAGAGAGAATTAGAGAGAGCATACTTAAATTCACACAGGACATCGGATAAGACAGGAGAGTACTCCAGATATAACAAACTGACCCTAGCCCCCCGACACATAAACTACTGCAGCATAAATACTGGAGGCTGAGACAGGAGGGTCAGGAGAACACTGTGGCCCATCCGATAACCCCCGACAGGGCCAACAGGAAGGATATAACCCCACCCACTTTGATAAGCACAGCCCCCACACCACTAGAGGGATATCTTAACCACCAAGTTTACCATCCTGAGACAAGGCCGAGTATGCCCACAAAGATCCCGCCACGCCACAACCCAAGGGGGGCGCCAACCCAGACAGGAAGACCACGTCAGTGACTCAACCCACTCAAGTCACCCCTCCTAGGACGGCATGAACAGGTCTAGTACCACTACTATAGACTGTAGCAGGTCTAGTACAAACCACTCCTACTGACTTTTTTACAGGTCTAGTATCACTACTATAGACTGTAGCAGGTCTTAGTTTAACCACACTATAGACTGTAGCAGGTCTAGTCCCACTACCAATTTAGACTGTACAGCGTCTACGTACAAACACTAGACTGTAGCAGGTCTAGTACACTACAATATATTGTAGCAGGTCTAGTACCACACCATAGACTGTAGCAGATCTAGTACCATTTCTATAGACAGTATCAGGTCTTCTACCGCTACTATAGACTGTAGCAGGTCTAGTACCACTACTATAGACTGTAGCAGGTCTAGTACCATTACTATAGACTGTAGCAGGTCTAGTACCACTACTTTAGGCTGTAGCAGGTCTAGTCCACTACAATAGACTGTAGCAGCTCTAGTACCACTACAATAGACTGTAGCGGGTCTAGTACCACTACTATAGACTGTTACAGGTCTTGTACCACTACTTTAGCCTGTAGCAGGTCTAGTACCACTGCAATAGACTGTAGCAGGTCTAGTACCACTACTATAGACTGTAGCAGGTCTAGTACCACTACCATATAGACTGTAGCAGATCTAGTACTATTACTATAGACTGTAGTAGGTCTAGTACCTCTACTTTAGACTGTAGCAGGTCTAGTACCACTACTATAGACTGTAGCGGGTCTAGTACCTCTACTTTAGACTGTAGCAGGTCTAGTACCACTACTATAGACTGTTACAGGTCTTGTACCACTACTTTAGCCTGTAGCAGGCTAGTACCACTACAATAACTTGAGCAGACTTGTACCACTACTTTAGCCTGTAGCAGGTCTAGTACCACTACAATAGACTGTAGCAGGTCTAGTACCACTACAATAGACTGTAGCAGGTCTAGTACCACTACTTTAAGACTGTAGCAGGTCTAGTACCACTACAATAGACTGTAGCAGGTCTTGTACCACTTCTATAGACTGTAATATGTCTAGGACCACTACTATAGACTGTAACAGGTCCTGGACCACTACTTTAGACTGTAACAGGTCTTGTACCACTACTTTAGACTGTAGCAGGTCTAGTACCACTGCAATAGACTGTAGCAGGTCTTGTACCACTTCTGTAGAGCTGTAATAGGTCTAGGACCACTACTTTAGACTGTAGCAGGTCTCAGTACCACTACAATAGGACTGTAGCAGTCTAGTACCACTACAATAGACTGTAGCAGGTCTTGTACCACTACTATAGACTGTAGCAGGTCTTGTACCACTTCTGTAGACTGTAATAGGTCTAGGACCACTACTATAGACTGTAACAGGTCCTGGACCACTACTTTAGACTGTAGCAGGTCCACAACTATAGACTGTAACAGGTCTAGGACCACTAATATAGACTGTAACAGGTCTGCGCAGAGGCCTGGTGTGTGAAAGTGAGCAGTGTCATGGAGGCCCTCTGGGTCATACCCTGGACCTCCACAGCTTGCAGCTCAGCTCCATCCACTGCAGGGGGGGCTTCCTTGTGGACTAAGTATCCTCCCTCTACCCTCCTAACTGGCCTTCGACAGAGCTGATGGCCATAATAAACACCTGGCGTCCACTGGGGATTCCATTCCACCATGCACTTGTTGTGACAACTTTGCCACTGACAGCGGACAACGGATATGTTTGACATTTGTTCTATAAAACGGAAAACCTGATAGCGAAAGGGCATGACAGGCCAGACAATGCTATATATTTGTGTTCAAATGTACTGCATAACAATGTCACTTTAAGTCTCATAAGCTGTTAATATATTTTAGCTTGCAAGTCCCACATGTATCACAAGGGTCTACTCTGTGTACAAATGTGTCCTTCTCATTTCCACTCAAATTGTTTTCACAAAATAAACAAACCTCACCACTTAAGCACTGCCTACAGGGCTTCTCAAAGGGTGGTCTCCTTTGAACCACACCAATTATCTGCTATTAAACAATAACAGCATCAGATAAGAGTTGTAGTAATCAGAGTAGAGTACAGTGTTTACTTCAAACATCATCAAACCATGATGTTACTATGGAGACCATCCTGAGCTCACGTGATCATTTGTGAGTGATGTATATACACATAACCGCAGTCCCGTTCAAAATGACATATGACAACAATCAGCTTCCCTAATGTTCTAACAAGGTGTTTATCTGTTAACTTTCCCATATATCAGATGTCTTGGCTTCCGCTGACTTAAAACCCCATGCTACCGTTGGTGGTCTAGTCTGCCATTGGTCAATGTTACCGGGGAGATATGTTCCCCTCCACGTGACCTCTTGGGTGCATCCCAAATGGCACCCTATTCTCTATATTGTTCCCTACTATTGACCAGATCCCRATGAGCCCTGGTCAAAAGTAGTGCACTTTAAAGGGAATAGGTTTCCATTTGGGATGCAGCACTGGTCATGTCCATGGCCCTGTGCTGCCCTCTCAGGGGTCACCAGGAGAGAGGAAACAGATGTCACTGCCCTTCTTAATGAGTCTCTGTGTGGATGTCCCGGTCCCTAAACGCCTGTTTAACACTGTCTGTTTGTTTTCAGAAGTTCCTCAGTACCATTCACAACTCTGTCTGTCCAAGGTTTTTGGATGTCAGTGGAGGCAGGAATACCTTCAGCAGTGTGTGTGTGTTATGCGTTGTGCGACGGTGTGTGCGTGATGTGTGTGTCGTGGTGTGGTGCTGTGTTGTTGTAGTGTGTGATGTGTCGTGTTGTCGTGTGTGTGTGTGTGTGTGTGTGTGTGTGTGTGTGTGTGTGTGTGTGTGTGTGCAAAGTTGAAGAAGCAGTTTACAATATTGGACATGTAGTCATCCATACTTTGTAGGATGGAGCTCATGACTCATGAATGATAATTTCTGTACAAACAGCTTTGTTTTCAGTCATTTCGTCCTGCTGCAACAGACACTGCAGTGAACTCATCTCTGGAGCCCTATTTCAGTAGGAGAAGCACACACGGTTTACTTCAGTGTCTAATAACTTGGTAATAACCTCTACTTACTGCTGTCCTTATTGTACTATTACACACAAAGCAAAGGGACACTATTGTGATACACCAAGAATATTTTTCTCTTCGCCTCAGCCCAAAAAATGGTGTCACCTGATCAAACGGACGGAAAGGTAATAAAAATTCCTCACCTACAGTAAAAGACACAGTGGCAGTCATTAGGGGAAATGTAAACATGTTCAAGTTAAACATGACCTGAGCTGTATCCATCCCACTTTATTACAACGTGTCCCTCTTTGCTCTCTGATGCTATCAGTCCTGTAACTGTGTCCCAAAAGTGCACCCCGTTGTGTTTATAGTGCACTACTTTTGACCAGAGCCGTCTGGTCTACAGTAGTGCACTATATAGGGAATAGGGTGCCATTTGGGACACACCCCTGGACGCTCTAAGAGTGTCTTTAATCAACACTTAAACTGGACACGGTGTGTGAGGAAAGAATGTAGTGATGATAAAGTATCTTTACAGCCTTTCAGACTGGGTTTGATAACCCTCCTAATTGGACTAAATGAATTCTGAGACTTCCTTGAAACAACTCCTTGAAGTTACTCTATGACCATGTCAACCATCAAAACTCGTGGGGGGACTGAATATATTTTCCAATGTACAATAAACTTGATTATGAAAGCACAAATTGATACAGAAAATTGWCATAAGTTACATTAAAACCTAAGATTTTTGTGTTTAAAGTTAGTTCAGACTCTATTGTCCATTTGTCTGTATACACTATATCATGTCAGATATAATGGGAGATCTAGTGGAACACTCTTGGAAAAAAGGGTTCCAAAAAGGTTCTTCGGCTGTCCCCATACAAGAATCGTTTTTGGTTTCAGGTAAAACCCTATTTGGTTCCAGGTAGAACCATTTTGGGTTCCATGTAGAACCATCTGTGTAAAGGGTTCTACATAGAACCCAACACGGTTCTACTTGGAACCAAAAGGTTTCTACCTGGAACTAACAAGAGTTCTTCAAAAGGTTCTCCTATGGGGACAGCCCGAAGAACACGTTTAGGTTCTAGATAGCACTTTTTGTACAAACATACAGTACAGTGAGAGACAGACAGGTGAGACTTATAGTACGTCTTCTCACAAGCATTAACAGGGCATTTACCAACAGCTTAACAACCCAAATACACCTGCACCTGACACCCTGAGACACAGCGGGAGGGAGGAGCAGTAAAACATACAGTCAGACATTAAAAGAGATGACTGATTGACATCATATGAGAAGAATGACACTGGTCCGATGTTGCATGTCACTGGTTTTAAATGGGTGAGTGAAGCCCAGAGATATGGCGCCATTTATCTCATAAAACAGCAGGGCACTGATTACACACTGGACATGTGTGTAGGTAGCAATGTAGAGTTTAGTTTAGAGTTGAGAAGTTTGTTTAAGTGTTACTCCACAATGACACAATAATGCAAAATACATATATTTTTTAAAACCACATTGTGGACCTCTCAAAGTACATTACAATGAGCACAATGTGTAGCATGGAAACTAAAAAAAGACACTGCCTAAAAGCAACAAAAACATTCAAAAGAAAAGGCTGTGGGTAGCATGTGTGAATAAATACAGAAGTGTAGTGTATTACTAATGTTGTGGATTACTAATGTTGTGTATTACTATTGTAGTGTATTACTAATGTAGTGTATTACTAATGTTATGTATAACTGATGTTGTGTATTACTAATGTTGTGTATTACTAATATAGTGTATTACTAATGTTGTGTATTTGAGAGGCTAGTTTGGGATCAGATCACCTCTACCTTACCTGACACCCTAGACCCACTTCAATTTGCTTACCGCCCCAATAAATCCACAGACGATGCAATCGCCATCGCACTGCACACTGCCCTATCCCACCTGGACAAGAGGAACACCTATGTAAGAATGCTGTTCATTGACTATAGCTCAGCCTTCAACACCATAGTATCCTCCGAGCTCATCATTAAGCTCGGAGTCCTGGGTCTGAACCCTGCCCTGTGCAACTGTGTTCTGGACATCCTGACGGGCCGCCCCCAGGTGGTGAAGATGGGAAACAACACCTCCACTTCAGTGACCCTCAACACAGGGTCCCCACAAGGGTGCGTACTCAGTCCCCTCCTGTACTCCCTGTTCACCCATGACTGTGTGGCAACCCACGCCTCCAACTTAATCATCAAGTTTGCAGACGACACAACCATAGTACAGTAGGCCTGATTACCYACAATGACGAGACAGCCTACATGGAGAAGGTGAGAGCCCTGGCGGAGTGATGCCAGGAAAATAACCTCTCACTCAACRTCAACAAAACGAAGGAGCTGAAGGAGCCCCTATCCACATTGACAGGACCGCAGTGGAGAAGGTGGAAACATTCAAGTTCCTCGGCTTACACATCACTGACGATCTGAAATGGTCCACCCACACAGACAGTGTGGTGAAGAAGGCGCAACAGCGCCTCTTCAACCTCAGGAGGCTGAAGAAATTTGGCTTGGCCCCTAAGACCCTCACAAACTTTTACAGATGCACAATTGAGGGCATCCTGTTTGGGCTCTATCACCGCCTGATACGGCAACTGCACCGCCCGCAACTGCAAGGCTCTCCAGAGGGTGGTGCGGTCTGCCAAACGCATCACCGGGGGCACACTGCCTGCCCTCCAGGACACCTACAGCACCCGATGTCACAGGAAGGCCAAAAAGATCATCAAGGACATCAACCACTCGAACTACGGCCTGTTCACCCCGCTATCGTCCAGAAGGCGAGGTCAGTACAGGTGCATCAAAGCTGGGACTGAGAGACTGAAAAACAGCTTCTATCTCAAGGCCATCACTAGCCGGCTCCCACCCGGTTACTCAACCATGCACCTTAGAGGCTGCTGCCCTATATACATAGACATGGAATCACTGGCCACTTTAATAATGGAACACTAGTCACTTTATTTATGTTTATATACTGCTTTACTCATTTCATATGCATATACTGTATTCTATTCTACTGTATTTTAGTCAATGCCACTCCAACATTACTCATCCTAATATTTATATATTTCTTGATTCTATTATTTTACTTTAGATTTATGTGTATTGTTGTGAATAGTTAGATATTACTGCACTGTTGGAGCTAGGAACACAAGCATTTCACTATACCCGCAAAAACATCTGCTAAAWATGGGTATGTGACCAATAACATTTGATTTGATTTATTACTAATGTTGTGTATTACTAATGTTGTGTATTACTAATGTAGTGTATTACTAATGCAGTGTAGAATGAAAGTATATAATGGATTATCTGTACACACAAAATATTGTGTAGTCCAATCGTATTAGGCTACATGTTCAAGGTTGTTTGTAATAATTCTATCATCGAAACCTGCTAAATCACTTGTTGATGGTAAATCACCTGTAGATGGTGAGAATAAAATGTTAATAAAAGGTTAGACATTTACAACTGGAAAACATGAATAAACTCTATAGAGGAGTATACAGTGCCTTCGGAAAGTATTCAGACAACTTGACTTTTTCCACATTTTGTTAGGTTCAGCCGTTTTCTAAAATGAAATGCATTGTTTCCTCATCAATCTACACACAATACCCCATAATGACGAAGCAAAAAACGTTTTTAAGAAATTTTTGCAAATGTATTAAAAATAAAAACAGAAATAACTTATTTACATGTGTATTCAAACCCATTGCTATGAGACTCGTAATTGAGCTCAGGTGCATCCTGTTTCCATTGATCACCTCCTCCCACATGATTGGAGTCCACCTGTGGTAAATTCAATTGATTGTACATCATTTGGAAAGGCACACACCTGTCTATATTAGGTCCCACAGTTGACAGTGCATGTCAAAGCAAAAACCAAGCCATGAATTCGAAGGAATTGTCCGTAGAGCTCCGAGACAGGATTGTGTTGAGGCGCAGATCTGGGGAAGGGTATCAAAAAAATTCTGCAGCATTGAAGGTCGCCAAGAACACAGTGGCCTCCATCATTTTTAAATGGAAGAAGTTTGGAACCACCAAGACTCTTCCTAGAGCTGGCCGCCCYGCCAAACTGAGCGGTCGGGGGAGAAGGGCCTTGGTCAGGGAGGTGACCAAGAACCCGATGGTCACTCTGACAGAGCTCTAGAGTTCCTCTGTGGAGATGCGAGAACCTTCCAGTAAGGCAACCATCTCTGCAGCAGTCCACCAAGCAGGCCTTTATGGTAGAATGGGCAGTAAAAGGCACATGACAGCCCGCTTGAAGTATGCCAAAAGACACCTAAAGACTCACAGACCATGAGAAACAAGATTCTCTMGTCTGATGAAATGAAGATTGAACTCTTTGGCCTGAATGCCAAGCGTCACGTCTTGAGGAAACTTGGCACCATCCCTACGGTGAAGCATGGTGGTAGCAGCATCTTGCTGTGGGGATGTTTTTCAGCGGCAGGGACTGGGAGACTAGTCAGGATCAAGGCAAAGATGAACAGAGCAAAGTACAGAGGGGTCCATGATGAAAACCTGCTCCAGAGCGCTAAAGAACTCAGAATGGGGCGAAGGTTCACCTTCCAACAGGACAACGACCCTAAGCACACAGCCAAGAGAATGCAGGAGTGGCTTCGGGACTAGTCTCTGAATGTCCTTGAGGTGCCCAGCTAGAGCCCGGACTTGAACCCGATCTAACATCTCTGAAGAGCACTGAAAATAGCTGTGCAMCAACACTCCCCATCCAACTTGACAGAGCTTGAGAGGATTTGCAGAGAAGAATGGAGAAACTCCCCAAATACATGTGTGCCAAGCTTGTAGCATCTTACCCAAGAAGACTTGAAGTTGTAATAGCTGCCAAAGGTCCTTCAACAAAGTACTGAGTAAAGGGTCTGAATAGTTATATCGATTTGATATTTCCGTCTTTTATTTGTAATAAATTTGCAAACATCTCTAAAAACCTGTTTTTGCTTTGTCATTACAGTGTATTGTATATAGATTGATAAGGGGGAAAAAACTATTTAATTAATTTTAGAATAAGGCTGTAATCTAACACAATGTGAAAAATCAAGGGGTCTGAATACTTTCCGAAGGCACTGTATATCCAAGGACAGACAGATTTGCTGCCGATATTTCTTTGCATTTATGATACACTTTACGCTCATTATAATGATATGTATTGGAGAGTCGTGGGCAGACAGAGACCACCCACCCCAGCCGTGTTGAAACAGGGTCCACAGAGGGCAATTAAGCTGTTTCCCTGGGTCACTCAAGTCCAACTTGTTAAAGTTGTGAACTTAGGGAGGGGGGTATGGGGGGACCCCATTGGCGAAGGTCCAAGAACACCATGCGTTCCAAATTGCACCCTACTCTCTGCATCGTGCACTAGTTTGGACCAGGCCCCTGGCACTATATAGTGAATTTGGGACACTATGAGAAACACAGGCCGGTGATATTTCTGTCGGTATGACGACGGCTTCATAGACCACATAGTGCATCACTAACGAGCTAGTGACCATTATTCAGTCATCTCCTCTCATGTGTATGTTTCCTGCGTGTGAAAGATCCCTGTGTGGATTCAGGATAAACTGGGCCTTTCAGAGTGATCAGGGAGGGCCACTTTTTGATGCCAAATGACACTTTATATATTCATGTATGTCAATCTAAGGGTCTGAGTGTATTAGTAAAGTTCTTATGCTATTTTAAAATCAACGCTTCTGTGTTGGCATATTTTTAAGTTACTCCTGTAAACTGTTGTAGTATGTCTAATCCTGTTCTAATCCAAACTGTGTCTGCGTCCCAAATGACACTCTATTCCCTATATAGTGCTCTACGGGAATTAGTGCACTAAATAAGAAATAGAGTGTCATTCGGGATGCAGACTGTGAGAGTGGCAGCACAGACCCATAAATCTAAGCTGTGTAGAACACAGAGATGAGTTACTATAGTTCAGGGACAAAGGATTGTTGGATGGAGCTGGGCATGTGAAAATAGCTCCAGATAACTACTCTCCCCCATCCTCCATCCTTTATGGAAAATATCCAACAACAGAAACCAAAATAGTCCCACTGAGCATTTCTACTCCACTGACATCCCTAAACACATGACCTTCTCTCCATGAGAGAGGAGAGATAGTTTTATACCACTAAGACTAAAGGTGACTGCCTGTGTTCCAATCCACTGGTCCTTCAGCAGTGTTGCAACACTGAAGCAGATGTAGCCTAGACCCAAGAGCTGTAAAAACAAGATGGCTGCCAAATTCGCATGGAGTTTCTTACTTCAGCAGTTCTGGTCCCTGTGTGTGTTGAGAACAGAGCCAGAGGTGAGGGGGTGAGACACAGACAGACAGTGACGGATACGAAGGGCTGGCCTCGGGCTGAGGGGATTTCTCACCCTCTTGTTTTGGCTAAGATCCTCGTCACACACAGACATCAGTGACTGGCCGCTCTGTGGTTGACGTTGGCCGAGAGGGTGTGGTCACGGGCCAGGGAGAGCAGCAACACATTGTTGTAACTGAAGATCAAAGAGCTCTGCTGCAGACTGCAGTGCAGTTCTCACCCGCTAGGCCACTCAACTAGCAGACAGTAGTAAGACACATGGGTGGAGCCTAGTTCATTACATCACAGTGGAATACTGGTGATGCCAGTCGCTCTCAGTGCTTTTAGGGGTGTAGGTTTAGTTAACACATCTAACCCTGCAGGAGGACTACTCCATCAATTGACATTTGCTACAGTATTTCTATTGTCCTTCATTGGCAGACTGAAACCGTAGCTGTTTATCTTCCGTCTATGGTTAATCCTCACAGAAAACACTTAGGGGCCGTGGCAGTGTGTCCCTTCAAACAGCAAACCTCCCAAAATGCTTACAACAATGGTGCTGGGCATTGTTGTGTCAAGACTGTCAACATTTGCAGAGTGTCATTGTCGGTTATTTGTCACAATGGAACCATTCCTGTCTCTCTTCCTCCTCAGTGTGTCTGCTTCACACACACACACTGAACTGCATTAAATAAACACAATGTGACTGAAATATCAAACAGCATWGAATTCAGGTGACACTAGTTTGTTAGTATATGGCTCTCAATTGCACAGGAAGTAATGGTAGGACAATACACTGACTTGACTTGATTTTTCAACGGCGTTGCTGACTGACTTCAAACGTAATGTTTGTGACATGATAGCATACACAGTTGATTGGCCCATCGAAATTGTCACTAATCAACAGAAGTAAGGCTATGGACTCCCACGGTCCTCAACCACTATCCTTGCTCACAATCTGACACCTATCTACTCATCACGTGACCGCAATGGCCAATAAGCATGTGATAAGAAGTCGATGTAAGATACTGACATGCTGTTGTACAAAAAGTTGTACCACATACAGTATATTTAACACCTACTTATAGCCTCTCAGAAAAGCTGAGGTACCGGTGCTGCTCTGCACATTGTTTATAACAGGTGTGCTCAACCTCCAGTCCCAAGAATTGTTGTGTCCTGGTTCCACACGTTTAAACCAGATGCTGGATGATTCATCATTCAATTGTGACACTCAACCCCAACTCAAAATGTAGTATGTCCCAAATGGCACCCTAATACCTAAATAGTGCCCTACTTTTGACCAYGGCCTATAGGGCTCTGGTCGAAAGTAGTGCACTAAAAAGGGAATAGGGTGCCATTTGGGATATAGTCATTGTTTGGACCCAACCCAATTCTTCGTATCTTGCCAGTAGGGGTTGAAGGTACAGTACAGAACAGCCAAGTATGGGGCATGTTCGCTAGATACAGCCCGCACTAGGGGATGAGGTGGGCATGTAAATGGACCCTTTCCCTCCCTTTTGTTCAGGAGGAGGTGAGAAAAGGAGGTGAGCTACCAGCATCTCTGTCTTGTTTGTAAGCACAGTGGAGCAGGCAGATAATCTGCCTCTGAAAGATAGGGGCTATTATAAATGACATGCCGAGGAGAGTGATAACCCTTGTCTAAACCCCTGCCGATGAGAGTGATAAACCTTGTCTAAACCCCTGCCTAGGAGTATGATAACCCTTGTCTAAACCCCTGCCTAGGAGAGTGATAACCCTTGCCTAAACCCCTGCCGATGAGAGTGATAACCCTTGTCTAAACCCCTGCCAATGAGAGTGATAACCCTTGTCTAAACCCCTGCCGATGAGAGTGATAACCCTTGTCTAAACCCCTGCCGATGAGAGTGATAACCCTTGTCTAAACCCCTGCCGAGGAGAGTGATAACCCTTGTCTAAACCCCTGCCGATGAGAGTGATAACCCTTGTCTAAACCCCTGCCGGTGAGAGGGATAACCCTTGTCTAAACCCCTGCCTAGGAGAGTGATAACCCTTGTCTAGACCCCTGCCGAGGAGAGTGATAACCTTTGTCAAAACCAACTCCCTCCTTCTGGAATTGAGGAAGTGCTGGAAAGATTCATCACGTACGAAGAGATAAATCAGCGATAAGTCTGGTTGGCTTAAAGTAAAGATTCACCCATTTTAATTATGATATTGTTTTTGTGCATCTCTGAGCAATGTTCTATCGATTCCCGGGGTCATTTCATGCTTTCATGTATATCTGCGCTATTACCGTTCAAGCCGGCAGACATTCGGCCGGTATGACGTAGCATAGCAGCACCACATAGGAAGTTAATAGGAATACGACTTTTAGATCGAAAACATTTATCATACATGTCAGATTTCAATACTGCCGATGTCATAACGTGGGAGGTTGTCTTTGGCCTGGATGCCATTGATCATATTTTAGCTATATTCCGCCCTCGAGAAATGTGTAATTTAACAGAGGGTCTAACAAATTTCTCCTATTTGTCATCCTCTTCAGTCCAGGGTGCATTGTAAAGTGGGATTGACATCAGACTCCACTCTTTGAGGCACATCGATCTGGTGGTTGAACATGGTGAGATTGTATACTCCTAAATTGATAGTGCAGTTTGTTGATGTTGGTATTATTGTGTGTAGCTACCAGCCCATTGAGAGAGCATTGCAATGTGGGTTTTGTAGTCGACTTGAGCTGCAACAGATTTCCACAACAATTTTCACATGTGGCTACCAACCTTATTATAATGACAAAATGAAACAATTGTTCACAAAAAATATTTCTCTCACAGATTAGTGTTATGTAACACTGTAAATTATAGGAATGAGTGGTTTTGGGTGGATTTTTCCTTTAAGGGTAATAAAGATACATTTACATATTAAATGTTAGTCCTAGTTCATACAAAGATTGGTTCTTTATTTGGGAGACCATCCCTTGGTGCCACTGGACCCCTAACAAACGTAACTTTGTGTTTGGTATATAAGGTAATACGTTGTAGGCCACCGGAACATTATGATCAAGTTTGAAGGCATCATACTAATATTTACTGAACATACCAACAAGTCTAGAAGTTAATCTTTGACTTCATTGTTTCAAGTCACTCACTGGGGAAACATCATGGTTTACACAACCAAAATCAACAAATCCAAGACGCCACACAGATGTAGCTAAATAAGCTCTGACATTTTCACTTTCCAGCTCATCAGCCATTTTACTCAAGCTGGAGCTCATAATTGACACTGTCATCACAGATGAAAGCAAATAGCTCTTTCAAAATGGTTCCAATTGCTGCAATTAAATAACTGTGGCTACTTGATAGTATCTCCTCGCCCCCTCCACCCAGAAAAGAGCAAGACTCAGGCATTAAATAATCCTGCTATCAGAAAACAGACCAACTTTGATGTTGTTGTTTTAGAAAATGGCAGAGGCCCGTTAGGGGCAGAATTACAATGGCAGTCTGTCTGGGTAGGCGCCGGTCCTGTACACTACAACACAGGCCAGACAACTAACTGTGTGGCCAGGAGATTACTGACTAATATCAGAAATGACTTACGAAAATGATAGCTGTGCGTGCATGTAATGGCAAAGAGAGAATAGACTAGAATAGACTTGAATACCATAGAATAGAATAACTTTATTTTTTCTCGTGAGGGAACATGTTTTTTGGGCTAACAGAGCAGGTTATTCGTGACTGAGCTGATAAACTCAATGCCTTCAGTGAATCTTCTTTATGACCTCTAGTATCTAGTATGGTCTTGATTGAACACTATCTMTAATGTGTTGAGACTGACCCAGAACCTGATGAAAATTGATTATGACGTCTCTCTCTGTTCTTAACATCTTGTAGGATGTTAGGACCACGGTAACCCAGAGAGAAAACATTTTGTCTGCGTTCACCAATTTAGTCTAATTTCATCCCAAAGTACAAACTTCAAACATGGGTTTGAGTTATCAAGATCTTTCAGGAAATCCCTCATTTAACATCTGAGGACATCTACAAATTTGGCAGCCTGGCAGCCAAACCCCCATGGCTTAGAGATGGTTGCAGAGGTGATGATGCACACCACAGAGCACACACCAGATCATCTGGCTAGGAACTGGAGAGGAGATAACAACCTCAAGGGTGAGTCCCAAATGACACCCTATTCCCCATATAGTGCACTACTCTAGTCAAAAGCAGTGCACTATAAGGGGGAAATGGTTAAATGAGGGATTTAGGACACAACCCAGGACTTATTCCAAACAAAACATTAGCCCTTTTCCTCTGCCCTCGATGGTATTGCCTTTCCTCTGGCCTCAGCCATCAATGGTATTGCCTTTCGTCTGGCCTCAGCTCTCAATGGCATTGACTTTCCTCTGGCCTCAACCCTCAATGGTATTGCCTTTCGTCTGGCCTCAGTTCTCGATGGTATTGCCTTTCCTCTGGCCTCAGCTCTCGATGGTATTTCCTTTCATCTGGCCTCAGCCCTCAATGGTATTGCATGTCCTCTGGCCTCAGCCCTCAATGGTATTGCATGTCCTCTGGTCTCAGCCCTCAATGGTATTACATGTCCTCTGGCCTCAGCCCTTCAATGGGTATTGCATGTCCTCTGGCCTCAGCCCTCAATGGTATTACTGTCCTCTGGCCTCAGCCCTCAATGGTATTGCATGTCCTCTGGCCTCAGCCCTCAAATGGTACATGTTTCCTCTGGGCTCAGCCCTCAATGGTATTACATGTCCTCTGGCTCAGCCCTCAATGGTATTGCATGTCCTCTGGCCTCAGCCCACAATGGTATTGCATGTCCTCTGGCCTCAGCCCTCAATGGTATTGCATGTCCTCTGGCCTCAGCCCTCAATGGTATTGCATGTCCTCTGGCCTCAGCCCACAATGGTATTGCATGTCCTCTGGCCTCAGCCCACAATGGTATTGCATGTCCTCTGGCCTCAGCCCATGCCACTCTGAAGAGACTGAATACTGTACAGGCAAAATCAGAAGAACACCGAGAGCCGTGAGAGTTAGACAAATGTTCAACTCAGCATGATTTCAAGTGAGATTAGACCGTTGAAGTGTATTATTGCACAGGTCTGTGGCAGTAATCTTGTAATCTCAGACTGGGGTCCCTTGGGATTGGCTGGAGCTACTGTAGTAGAGAGAACGAGAGGGGAGTTCCAGCAGGGTCATTTACATAACCTGTTTACATGACCTAGTCAGTTATTTGGATTGTTTATTACAGGGCTTACATGTGGGTCACAGCACTTGACTAATTCGGGACACTTAATTGTGTCATAGGGTTATTTGAAAGCTCTGTCTATTATCATTGAAGCGGTATCAAATGCTTTGAAAATTACAGTGGATAAATATACAGAGCATTAGGGCTTAAATGAGAGGAGGAGTTGGTCTGAAAAATACCAAAAAGAAAACAGTTTTGCATATGTGAAGGTGGACGAATTAAAATGAATGTTATTATGAATTTATAGAGAAAGAGCATTTACAAATAACAATGGTTGAACGCCTAGTAAATGGAAATACATATTTTTATTAGGGCTATCAGAGTTCATCAGTTAACTATAGTTAACTTTTTGTAATTTTAGTGCACTGAGTTTTTTAAATCGTAATGAATTGCGTTGTCTGAAAGCACTCACAATTGTATTTAACCTTTATTTAACTAGGCAAGTCAGTTAATGTCACGGTTGTCGTAAGAACGGGACCAAGGCGCAGCMGATGTTGAGTTCCACATATTTCTTGCAAAGTGAAACTTAAATAAAAAACAATAAATCAATAAACGAACAACTAAACGTGACTACGTGGTGCACATGCACAAACACAAAACAATATCCCACAAACACAGGTGGGAGAAATATCTACTTAAATATGATCCCCAATTAGAGACAACGATTACCAGCTGCCTCTAATTGGGAATCATACAAAACACCAACATAGAAAATATAAACTAGAACACAACATAGAAATTATAAACTAGAATACCCCCTAGTCACGCCCTGACCTACTACACCATAGAGAAACAAGGGCAGTACCACCCCCCCCCAAAGGTGCGGACTCCGGCCGCAAAACCTGAAACCAAATGGGGGGGTTAGGGGGGGTGACTAGTGTCGGTGGCGGCTCCGGTGCGGGTCGTAGCCCCCCCCCCAGACCCCAGATCCGACCATGGCGCCAGGCTGAACGCCGTGCCTGGACTGGGCATCGGCGCAGAAGAAGGCTCCAGCCATGGAGCTGGGTTGGACGCCGTGCCTGTACTGGCACCGGCGCAAAGGAGGACTCCGACCATGGAGCTGGGCACCGTGCCTGGACTGGGCACCGGCGCAAAGGAGGGCTCCGGCCATGGCGCCGGGCTGAACGCCGTGCCTAGACTGGAAACCGGCGCAGAGGAGGGCTCCGGCCCTGGAGCGGGACTGGACACCGGGCCTGGACTCTTCGGACCGCAGACCGTTGCAGGAGGCTCCGGACCGCGGACCGTCGCAGGAGGCTCCGGACTGTGGACCGTCGCAGGAGGCTCCGGACTGTGGACCGCCGCAGGAGGTTCCGGACTGGGGACCGTCGCCGGAAGCTCTGGACTGGGGACCGTCGCCGGAAGCTCCGGACTGGGGACCGTTGCCGGAAGCCCCGGACTGGGAACCGTCGCCGGAAGCCCCGGACTGGGGACCGTTGCCGGAAGCCCCGGACTGGGGACCGTCTCCGGAAGCTCTGGACTGTGAACCGTCGCCGGAAGCTCTGGACTGTGAACCGTCGCCGGAAGCTCTGGACTGTGAATGCGCACTGGAGGTCTAGTGCGTGGAGCCGACACAGGTGGTACCGGACTGGGGAGGTGCACTGGAGGCCTGATGCGTGGGGCCGGTACAGGTGGCACCAGACTGGTTACACGCAATTCAGGGCGAGGGTGGGGAGCAGGCACGGGACAAACCGGACTGGGGAGGCGCACCGGAGGCCTGGTGCGTGGAGCCGGCACAGGTGGCACCGGACTGGTGACATGCCCTTCAGGTAGGGTGCGCGGAGCAGGCACAGGACGTACCGGACTGGGGAGACGCACTGGAGGCCTGGTGCGTGGAGCCGGCACAGGTGGTACCCGACTGGGGAGACGCACTTCAGGGCGAGTGCGAGGAGCAGGCACAGGACGTACCGGACTGGGGAGGCGCACTGGAGGCCTGATGCGTGGAGCCGGCACAGGTGCACCGGACTGGTAACACGCTCTTCAGGGCGAGTGCAGGGAGCAGGCACAGGACGTACCGGACTAGGGAGGCGCACTGGATTGCGTGGAGCCGGCACAGGCTGCACCGGACTGGTGACACGCTCTTCAGGGCGAGTGCGAGGAGCAGGCACAGGACGTACCGGACTGGGGAGACACACTGGAGGCCTAGTGCGTGGAGCCGACACAGGTGGTACCGGACTGGGGAGGTGCACTGGAGGCCTGATGCGTGGGGCCGGTACAGGTGGCACCGGACTGGTGACTCGCACTTCAGAGCAAGTGCAGGAAGCAGGCACAGGACGTACCGGGCTGGGGACACGCACTTCAGGGAGAGTGTGAGGAGGAGACACAGGACGTACCGGACTGGGGAGGCACACTGGAGGCCAGATGTGTGGAGCCGGCCCAGGTTTCACCTGACTGATGACACGCTCCTCCAAACGCCTGCATTGCCGCATACTCCTAGCCATCTCCATTCTCTGGTATCCCTCCTCACACTCTTTCATCGACTCCCAGGCGGACTCTGGTACTCTCCTTGGGTCGACCGACCACCTCTCTATCTCCTCCCAGATGTTCTCTGGCTCTTCCCTCTGCTCAGCCGCCAGCACCATTTGCACCCCCCCCTCCCCCAAKAATCTTGGGGTTTCTGTGGCCGCGGTTTGCCCAGGCAAAACCTTTGGCCATTTGCCCAGGCTCTGCGGTAGCAATCTGCACTAATGCCCTGGACCAGAGCTATATCAACAGCAGTGCTCAGTGACAGCTGAAGATCATCATGACGGCTCTATGTGATGAGTATCCACATCCAAGTTGCCCAAATGATCTCACTGTATTTTGGATAAGGACAAATMAGTATGGGGCACTCAATATATTTGATGTACACTCATACAGAGTAGGGTGTTATGATTTGTGTACTTTGGCTGTGCTGATTATAGATTTGGTAATCAGCCATCTCTTTCTGGTAGTAATTGAGCCRGAGGACGATGGTTATACATTTGGTTACACATTGTGCATTTTACATCAACCTGTAAATTAAAGATGAACATCCTGTCCTCATTCAACAAATGACAAGTATTACTTTTGGATGTTCAGTCARTTCTAACAACAGAGAAGGCTGGTGTCTTGTATAATACATAAACTTAACAAGCTGTTCACTCCAAGATCAGATTTAGAGTTGGAATAAAGAGCAGCTCTCTTCAGTTTCCATAACTGTGTCCCAAATGGCACCCTATTCAATATATAGTGCATTACTTTTGAACAGAGCCCTAACTCCATTTTTCAAATTGACAGTGTCCTGTGTTCTTTCGGCTGAAAACCTTCAAGGTATGTTGAGCCTTTGAAGTTGGACTTTATTGTGAATGCCCTGCCTTTAAAGTAGTATTAAATAAGGGATAAGTCTGCAGCTGTTTTGACTGTGGACAACATTATGAGGTTCGACATAAGAGAAGGGTGGAGTTTTACAGTACAATATTGAACAGCTTGAAAAAAACTAACATAGAGCACAATCTAGTGATGATTCTAAACAAAATACATTCACAAACAAAGATATTTAGATCTTGGAATGTATACTCCTGCAAGACATTCACACAGACCTAGATAAGACATTCATATCTGATTTAGAGCTCTTCTTCTTTTATTATGATATACTACATGACCAAAAGTATTTGGACAACTGCTCATCGAACATCTCATTCCAAAATCATGGGCATTAATATGGACTTATGGACCCTCTTTGCTGCTATAACAGCCTCCACTCTTCTGGGAAAGCTTTCCACTAGATGTTGGAACATTGCTGCGCGGACTTGCTTCCATTCAGCCACAAGAGCATTAGTGAGGTCGGGCACTGATGTTGGGCGATTAGGCCTGGCTCGCAGTCAGCATTCCTATTCCTCCCAAAGGTGTTCGATGGGGTTGAGGTCAAGGCTCTGTGCAGGCCAGTCAAGTTCTTCCACAACAATCTCGACAAATCATTTTTGTATGGACCTCGCTTTGTGCACAGGGGCATTGTCATGCTGAAATAGGAAAGGGCCTTCCCCAAACTGTTGCCACAAAGTTGTATGCAAAGAATCGCCTAGAATGTCAGTGTATGCTGTAGCGTTAAGATTTCCCTTCACTGGAACTAAGGGGCCTAGCCCTAACCATGAAAAACAGACCCAGATCACTATTCCTCCTCCACCAAACTTTATAGTTGACACTATGCATTGGGGCAGGTAGCGTTCTCCTGGCATCCGCCAAACCCAGATACGTCCATCGGACTGCCAGATGGTGAAGCGTGATTCATCACTCCAAAGAACACATTTCCATTGCTCCAGAGTCCAATTGCGGTGAGCTTTACACCACTCTAGCCGACGCTTGGCATTGCACATGGTGATCTTAGGCTTGTGTGCATCTGCTCGGCCATGGAAACCCATTTCATGAAGCTCCCGACGAACAGTTATTGTGCTGACATTGTGCTGACATTGCTTGGAACTCGGTAGTGAGTGTTGCAACCGAGGACAGACGATTTTTCCGCGCTACGTGCTTAAGCACTTGGGGGTCACGTTCTGTGAGCTTGTGTGGCTTACCACTTTGCGGCTGAGCCGTTGCTGCTCCTAGACGTTTCCACTTTACAATAACAGCACTTACAGTTGACCAGGGCAGCCTTCGCAGAAATTTGATGAACTGACTTGTTGGAAAGGTGGTATCCTATGACGGTGATATGTTGAAAGTCACTGAGCTCTTCAGTAAGTCCATTCTACTGCAAATGTTTGTCAATGGAGATTGCATGGCTGTGTGCTCGAATTTATACACCCGTCATCAACGCGTGTGGCTGAAATAGCCAAATCCATTCATTTGAAGGGGTGTCCACATACTTTGTATATATAGTGTATATACAATAACCAGCCTGACCAAAGGCATAGCACAAGCTTTATAAGGAAAACTGATCCCCCTGTTTCTAATAGGTTTAAGATGAACTCACCTCATCATTTGCCAGTCCAGCTGAATAAAGCAAACATACATCTGCTCTTGCAGCACTCCTGATAGAGATCATAGGAGTCAGGCAGAGTCAGTTGGCCTGAAAGCAGGAGTGTGACAGAGGACCAGCTGGTCCAGGGGGAGGAAACACACAACATCAATAGCAAGTCGAAAAGCAACATACTATGGACTCGTTGTAAAATACACATTTTATTTGCTCATGGCGATAGGAGGTTTGCGGTGCCTGGGTGGAGAAAAATGCTCTTAAAAAAAAGGAAGAACAGACAATAATATCATCCAAAGACAAACTGTGTTTTTAGTTATATTTGCCAACATTGATTGACTTGGCTTCATTGCTATAGTCAATTAACAGTAAAATCATATCAGAAGCATGGTGACAAGTATAAGTACATTACAGCAGTAAATTAGTCTTTGATCGTTGTCACGAAGGATGGTTTGTCTGTGTGTTCGCATTGTTACCTGGCCCTATCAAATATCTACACCGGATATATCACCAGTGACTGGCTGCTGAGGGGAGGACGGCTCGTGGTAATGGCTTGAGCGGAATCAGTGGAAAGGTATCAACTACATCAAACATATGGTTTCCATGTGTTTGATGCTATTCCATTCGCTCCATTCCAGCCATTATTTTGAGCTGTCCTCCCCTCAGCAGCCAGCCATTGGTGGTATATCCGGTGTAGATATTTGATAGGGCCAGGTAACAATGCGAACACACAGACAAACCATCCTTCGTGACAACGATCAAAGATACCATTTCTAAAAACAATGGCAAAGACAGCTAATGTCGTTCATTTCTACTCTTGGCTACCAGTGGATGGCCATATTTACCCATGCTAAAAGGCTCCTCCCAACAAAAGTAGTGCTGAGCAGAAACAGGACTGGCGTCTTCCATCTCCGACCTCACCGTCTCGTCTAGCCTGCCACTCACTTGACTGAAATATTGAACCAAACTAGAAAACTGCAAGGTGACTCAAAACAATAACAATAACAAGGTGCTCCATCAGGGTGCTTCAAAAATATTTAGTAAACCTATTTGCTCAAGTGAATGAGAAAAAGTGTTACTTTTCAAATCATGTACAGAAAGGTTTGAGAAATCATAATGAGGCTATAGTCAGGTATCATGTCAAAAATACTACACTAACACAAATACGAAATCATAAATGTAAATCTTGAAATAACCCTTTCAGTTACAGTTCAAGCATTATTTAGTGAAAAATMTCCAAATGTAGTGAATTTATCAGTAATAACATATCACCTTGTCATTGGATTTTGCTTAAAAGTTGGGTGAAAAAAAAGAAAGAAATGTCCTTCTGTTGATGATTTTTAGCAAATCGAATCAGTTGTCCACATTGATTAAAAGTCATCAACATTTGGGGGGTTGAATTGACGTGGAAACCATGTTGATTCAACCAGTTTTTGCCCAGTGGGATATGGCTATAGGTTTATTTTCAAAGTAATGGATTAGAAGACCATTTTGTTGTAGAGTAACACGCTGGATAGGAATTTATCTCTTATGCGGGTTTTGGTCTGGACATGTAGGGGTTTTGTTCCTCGTGGTATGGAGATGCTTTTAAAAAAATTACGTGGAATTCAGGGACAGTCATGCATGGAGCAATTCACTCTATGTGGATAATCTGATCCTTACCGCCAAGCCAAACCTCACACAGAAGAAGTATATGTGAAGAAACAAGAGAAGCTTCTACTGTCTTTATCATGTGAAAAGGCTATGGTAAAACATGATAAATACTGTACAAAATCTTTTACAATTAAATTGTAATTTGTCACAATATTACGGATACAAATACTTTAATAACTTACACTTTTTTTATGTCAATGAACATCAGAATGAATATGAGTATCACTATGATCAATCCTCTTTTATAGAACACGTATATGCCTAATGAATAATCAGTGTAGATAGACGCAAATTGACGCAAATATACACCACATCAATAACACACAGAAAGACAATTTTGTGTCCAACGAACTGGCATTTATACAGTGACCTTAAACTTTATGGTCCAAAAATCAAAGCAACCAATTGACTTATGTTTCCTCCTGACCTGAAAAAATATTTCTCAAAAGGCTGTTTATCTATTCATTGAACAACAAACACCTTACTTCACAGGAGGAGAGGAGAGTGTAACTCCATTTTCCACATACCATAAATCTATGTGTGTATCCCGAAAGGCACCCTATTGCCTACTTAGTGCATTACTTTTGATCAGGGCTTATTGGGCTGTTGTCAAAAGTAGTGCACTTTGTATGGAATAGGAGGCCATTTGAGACGTGTCCTATGGCAGAGACCTGCAGGTGAGAATAAGGCCCTGCTGCCAACACCAACATGGCCGCAGAGCTGTTACTGGAAGACTGACCCCTGGTCCAGACGACCGCAGCCTTCTGACGGGACTACAGACTACCCCAGCCCCACAAGCAGACCTGAATAGACCTAAACCAGGATACAACAGGATGCTAAAGAGCCCTGTCGAGTAGCATTTCAAAACTAATATGAGTTAATATCTGCCCAAAGCGTCCTTTGTCAGAGGGATTAAAGTTGAACTGTAAGTTTCTTCTAAAAGTTGAATGGTGTGCCTACCACTTAGGTGGGGATGTGTCATTCCTCTGCAACACTGCCACCTACTGTTTAAAGTTATGGCTTCAGGTTGGCCATCCCATACGTCTAATTTTATGCTTTGCAGTTAAATATTAACACTTGACAATTGTGTTAATTAGATTAGATATTCTGATGTAAATGCAAAATGTTGACAGTAAGAGCTATTCTGGAATGAGAGGAAAAAGGAATACATTCTATACTAGGAAGAGCACAATAGCATTAGATTACGTTCACCTAGATCTGACAACGTGATGTCTCTGTGGTGAACAATGCAACTATCTGTCCAGAGCTCCTGAACACCAGCAGTAATAGGCTACATTGGAGTTTTTGATGCTTTAAAGACATGGCTAGACACCCAAGGGACCTGATGCTTGGTCGGTTTGAACTCTCGCAGGCAAATGCTCAATTAACTCAGGTAAACTCCTGGAAAATCACTTAGCCTACTGTTCCTCTGGCTAGGGTAAAGACCTCTGCGCTCAAACTATTGTATTCATTCCTATTTCTTCCCACAGTTAACAATCGGGAATAGTAGAGACTCCTGAGCTAAAAAATTATTCAAATATTATTCAAAAATTATAATCCCACTATTACAGGAGATATTTTGTATGATTTCTCTTATTCACAGAATCCTTTGAATAAAAAGAAACATGAAGCAGTACAATATGAACTATTTAATTCCTTTGTAAGAGGATTGTGATGATCAAGCTAATTTAGAGCGTTACATTGTCACACAAAGACAAGTAACGTTACTAATTTAACATGTTTCACAGTAGCATTACTGACATATAGCACCAATTCATTGACTAAAGGCACCTGCAGCAAAGCCAGGCAGGGAGACAGAGTTTTTCAGGGCAGGGGAACATCTTGTGAGGGCTGAGCGGCCTTTCTTCACATGCAGCCAAATGATCCGTGAGGGAATTAAATGGAAGTTGTAAAAATAGATGGAAAAAAGTCCCCGTTCGGCTGTTGCGGTGGTCTCCTCGCTACCTCTCCCGGGTGAATAGTCTACAGCTGAAAACACTGAAGATGTTTGTGTTTAGAGGGAACATTTCACATCTATCATTCATTTGGGGGGTAACCGGCGGTCCTGTTTCCAACATTGACATACCACTCACTAGAGCACGAACTGCAGACGGGACGGAGGGAAGAGGAAATCCTAGAAGGTTCTCATCTTACAGCCTATTCGCTCTTTATCGGTTCTTATTGATTTTCCATACTTATAGTTTTCACTGTATTCTCACCAAGGGCTCTGCAGCATACTAGTGCCCTCTAGCCAAAGCTTGAAATCCCATACCCACATTTTGGGCACAACATAAGAGGGTTGGCAGTAGCATTAAAAATGAACTCCATCAACAAATAGGCAGGATTTCAGGAATACTGAAGCCTTCCCAATGGCAACAAGTCTTGCTCTCTTACCTGTTGTGGACATTAAAAGTAATTTCTGGCAACTTTGTCTCTTTCTCATGGGCAAGAAATACAGTAAGCACCAATATCCCAAGCCTCTTCATCATAGGCCAAATCCACACACAGACACTGCTTGTTTTTAAACTGAGGCCTGGGATGAATACGTGGAGCTCATCTGTATAAAAAAWWTTTTTTAAGACAATTTCACAGAGCTGGAGTGTACAGTCATCTACACAAATATCTCGCCTGAAACTGCATGGGCGACACCCATTGTATATTTTACTTGGCCACAAAATGTGCCTAGGGTGTAATACATTGTGTGTCCTTTGGTACTATTTAATGTAGAATCTCCAACACTCACAAATGCAGTATAACCAAATGGAATGCTCCAAATACAAACCAATATGGCAAACACGCCATATATCTTCCCTCTTCTCCAGACACAGCTCAACCTCATTGGATTGATGGGTAAATCCGTGACCAGATTTTTCTGTTGCAGCTTGCCAGTGTTCCTACTGTTTTTCAGTCTGTTGGTGGCCTAGGCCCTAATCACCTTGGCCTCCCTTAGAGACCATAAATTGCTCAGATGAGATGAAGTCCTTGTGTTGCTCGCACAGGCAGCAAGACAAAATCTGCCACACGGTGTTTTGACAGCCCCGGACATTAAATCAGGATTTTATGACGGCTGGGGAAAACGTGTCTATGTTCTCTGGTGCTGATTTATGCTCATTGGAGTCTGGAGGATATAATAATTTGGCCACAAACAGATGGATAGAGAGATACCAAGGTTGCATTATATTCCAGACATTCTCACCAATGAACACAAATGGAATCCCACATGCTTCTAGAATCGGAACATCAGAGTGTGCCTCTGTAACATCTCTGTTCATACTACGGATGCGAATCACAGACAAGCGAAGGGAATTGGGACGGGTTCTTCAAACGAACACATTAATGGATAGACAGTCCTGTTAAACACACTAACTTTACTAAATGAGGCCTATAAATGGGACGTAAAATATTCCATGCAGTTTATATGATTGTAATTGCGAGTGTAGTCTGTGGTCCGTCGTGTTCACATCCCTCTCTGCAGTGAGAGTTACCATAGGGAGATGCAGTGATCTACCAAGAGCTACATAACACGAATACATGTAAATCTAAGTGAAGCATGGAATAGGACTAATCACTGCATACTGGACCACTAAATGACAATTCATTTAAAAACTATTAGCAGTTACTAAAAACATGAATATTCTGACATGCTAAATACTGTAGTCTGGGGATGCATGTGTCCCATTTGGCACCTTATTCCCTGTATAGTGCACTACTTTTGACTAGATCCTTATGGGTCCATCAGCCTCTAGTCAAAAGTAATGCACTATAGGCTACATGAAATAGGGTGCCATTTGTGACGCATGTAAAAGGTCATGAAACAGTGGCCTACAGTGTTTCCCTACCTTGCTAACTGAGACATTGTGTGGGCTACTGCCTACACCTGGAACACCTTGGCAGTGTTTTGAGGCGTGCATGCTTCAGTAGTGTGACATCATCATACACACCACCACCATGAGCCTCCTGAATGATTTACAATAGCTCTGTGGAATGATCTCAGAGAATATGTGTGGTTGGCAGCCATTTTTGTTTCTTTTCCATCCTCCCCCCTTTTCTTTGACTGCATGGGTCCCTGAACATTATGAGGTCAGTTGGATTGAAGGCTTCGTATTCAACAAAAGTGTGTGTCAACTCAGCACGCGTGTGTGTGTGTGTGTGTGTGTGTGTGTGTGTGTGTGTGTGTGTGTGTGTGTGTGTGTGTGTGTGTGTGTGTGTGTGTGTGTGTGTGTGTGTGTGTGTGTGTGTGTGTGTGTGTGTGTGTGTGTGTGTGTGTGTGTGTGTGTGTGTGTTACACCATTACATCCAATTAGAATTATTTTCTATGATCTAGCCTGCATTATTTTTAAACATACAGTACCAGTCAAAAGTTTGGACCACACTACTCATTCAAGGGTTTTTATTTATTTTTTACTATTTTCTACATTGTACACTATGAAATAACACACATGGAATCATGTAGTAACCAAAAAGTGTTAAACAAATCCAATTATATTTTAGTTTTAGATTCTTTAAAGTAGCCACACTTTGCCTTGATGACAGCTTTGCACACTCTTGGCATTCTCTCAACCAGATTCACCTGGAATGTTTTTCCAACAGTCTTGAAGTAGTACCCACATATGCTGAGCACTTGTTGGCTGCATTTCCTTCACTCTGCAGTCCAACTCATCCCAAACCATCTCAATTGGGTTGAGGTTGGGGGATTGTGGAGGCCAGGTCATCTGATGCAGAACTCCATCATTCTCCTTGGTCAAATAACCCATACATAGCTTGGAGGTGTGTTATGGGTCATTGTCCTGTTGAAAAACAAATGATAGTCCCACTAAGCGCAAACCAGATGGGATGGAGTATCGCTGCAGAATGCTGTGGTCTATCCTTTGTTCTGATGGTTAAGTGTGCCTTGAATTCTAAATAAATCCCAGACCACCAGCAAAGCACCCCCACACCATCACACCTCCTCCTCCATGCTTCACGGTGGGAACCACACATGCGGAAGTCATCCGTTCACCTACTCTGCATCTCACAAAGACACAGAGGTTGGAACCAAAAATTTCAAATTTGGACTCATCAGACTAAAGGATAGATTTCTACTTGTCTAATGTCCATTGCTCATGTTTCTTGGCCAAAGCAAGTCTCTTCTTATTATTAGTGTCCTTTAGGAGTGGTTTCTTTGCAGCAATTCAACCATGAAGGCTTGATTCACAATACCATTTTTTTTTWAAGTTTTAAAAAATACATCTCCTCGCGGGGCACTGCTAGGTTGATACACAATAGGCAGAGCTCGTGACTTCACGCTCCAGCCTTTTTAAATATATATATTTTTCCCTTCATATTTTTTTGGTATGTTTTTAGTTTTCTCTTGTTCATACCTGTGTTTTGTTTTGTTACACATGTTTGATGTAGGGATGTAAGTTGTTGATTGCTGATAATTTTGTATAACATACGTATATACAGTGGGGAGAACAAGTATTTGATACACTGCCGATTTTGCAGGTTTTCCTACTTACAAAGCATGTAGAGGTCTGTAATTTTTATCATAGGTACACTTCAACTGTGAGAGACGGAATCTAAAACAAAAATCCAGAAAATCACATTGTATGATTTTTAAGTAATTAATTTGCATTACATTAATACATTAATATCAGCTAGCATAGACTGCATTCGTCAACCTTCATTAGCCCCTTTCATTGGGGATTTTGTTTGACTTTTGTCTAGAGGATTGTAGTCTACAATCCTCTAGCTTTGTGTGCACAACTCAGAAAAACAGTTATTTGACAATCCCTTAAAAATTGCACTGAGACACCACCCACCACATTAAAGGACAAGTTTTAAAAAATGTTTGATGTAAATGGCATGTTATAGTTCTAAAAAACTTCTACGTTTCCAGACACTTTTTTTTGTTGTTGCGATTTCCACTTGGTGCTGAGAAATTTCCCCCACCAGCTATAGACTTCCTCATGCTCGTTCTGCGTTTGCAAAAACACTCAAATAGGCCTAAGTACTTTTTAGAAACGGCAACACATTCAGTATGGTGATGCAGGTCTTTAGATACTGTACACATGAAATTGTGTCATTCTGAACGGAATCCCCAAACTTACATTCCATTTTGTTGCACTCAAATGATAGCCACCTTCTCCTTGTAGCCTGGGCACACGTTAGGAATGCTACAATTTCATGTGTACCATGTCTAAAGACGTGCATCACCATACTGACAGTGTTGCCGTTTTTTAAAATATGTATTTGGAGCTTTTCATGTTTTCTTTGCCCCTGCAATTGCAGAACGAGCATGAGAAAGTCTATCGCCTGTGGGGTAAGTTTCTAAAAACAAAGTCAAATCACAAAAGAAGTGTCTGGACACTTCTATAACATGCCATTTACATCCAAAATATGGATTTGGTTAAAACAATTCAACTTATCCATTAACTCTCAAAGCAAAAGTGCCATTGGTGGGGATTTTCCCTTTGTAGAATGCAGTGAGTGGGCCCTCGCACAGCATGGAAAGCCATTTAGTAGTAGGCCCTTTGTTGGTGGCCACCCATGTCTAGCTAGGGTTCCCTGGCCCGGCCTCCGCAGATGCGCTTTCCTCATCAGTGGCCTGCAGACAGCATAGACCAGCCCAGCCTACTACAGAGTCCAGGGATGCGTCCCAAATGCCACCCTTTATAGTGCATGCACTACTTTTGACCAGAGCCCTATGGTCCCTGGTCAAAGTAGTGCACTTGTAAGGAATATGGTGCCATTTGGGATGCAGACAGAGTCCAGGGAAAATCCCCTTCCTCTCTCTTCCRGATCATATGGCCACTCTGCCTCGTCTTGATCTCTGAGAGGATGTGACATCTATTGATGGGGTCAAAGGTGAAGGAAATGGGGATCCCAGCTGAGAGCAGGTATAATCTATTACCACTCAGAGACAGATACACTGTGTGGAAGAGAACTACTCACGGAGCTCAGAGGAGATTTCCTCCTCTCCCACTTTCCAGGGTGGGTGGGATGCTAGTGGACCTTTCTGTTATTGTTAACCATATTGATGTATTTCAAATGGAGTGAAGAACAGTACAGACAGGTTTGTAGAAAAAGGGGTTATTGTGTGGACGGAGGGGAAATGATTTGACTGCGAAGAGGTCTGACTTTGGGCAATTCTTAATTTGTCACCACCTCATCGGCTGTCATTGCTTTTATTTTAGTGATGTTTTCTCTGTCATATTTCACAGAGAAACTCTTATCGTGGATGAGTGATGTCTGAGGAGACAGATGAATGGACTGTTGAGAGGAGGAGTTTGTGTCTCTTTATCTCAGTCTTCCCCGTTAACAGGGTCTAGCTATCCCTCAAGGTTAGTAGCCTATGGTATGCATGTCAAACACTATACACATTTGGCTTTCTAATAATGACAGTCCAAAAACAAGGAAAGGGGGATAAAGCATTAAACTGAAATGTGCCTTCTGCATTTAACCAAACCCCTTTGAATCAGAGAGTTGCGGGGGGGCTGCCTTAAATCGACATCCACGTCATCGGTGCCTGGGGAACAGTGGGTTCACTGCCTTGCTCAGAAGCAGAACGACAGATTTTTAACTTGTCAGCTCGGGGAATCAATCCAGCAACCTTTCGGTTACTGGCCCAACCCTCCTACCCGTCAGGCTACCTGCCACCCAACAAACGATGAAGACAGTCATTATCTTCACTCTTGCGACACAATTGATGTACCGTTAGTCCAAACAAACCTACAGTAAAGCACACACATCCTGAAGGAAATGATGATGTTATATTATTCACATAGATATTACACAACGTAGCATTGTTCTTTCCCAACCTTTAAGTGAAGTACAAATACTCAAGCACATTTCAAGTAAAATGATTGCCTTCCCTGGAAATGACACACTTAAAACAGTCTATGAGAAGGGAGTTTGTATGAGGCCTTTATTCGACAAGGGAACTGTCTCTAATAGAATGGTGTAATAACTCTTCCCCCGAGGAAGCTTCTTTTCTTTTTTTACATTTATGACCGGACTATTGTAAATCACCAATTTATTAATTTATTCTCAACAAAAAATTGAACGCAACATGCAACAATTTCAACAATTTTACTGAGTTATAGTTTGTATAAGGAAATCAGTCAATTGAAATCAATAAATTAGGCCCTAATCTATGGATTTCACATGACTGAGCAGGGGCACAGCCATGGATGGGCCTGGGAGGGCCTAGGCCCACCCACTTGGGAGCCAGATCTTTATTACATACTCCTCAATTTCATCAGTTGTCTGGGTGGCTGGTCTCAGACGATCCCGCAGGTGAAGAAGCTGGATGTGGAGGTCCTGGGCTGACGTGGTTACACGTGGTCTGCTGTTGTGAGGCCGATTGGACGTACTGCCAAATTCTCTAAAACAACGTTGGAGGCGGCTTATGGTAGAGGAATTAACATAAAATTATCAGGCAACCGCTCTTGTGGACATTCCTGCAGTCAGCATGCCAATTGCACACGCCCTCAAAACTTCACATTTTATGGTGGCCTATTATTGTCCCTAGAACAAGGTGCACCAGTGTACTGATCATGCTGTTTAATCAGCTTCTTGATATGCCACATCTGTCAGGTGGATGGATTATCTTGGCAAAGGAGAAATGCTCACTAACAAGGATATAAAGAAATTTGTGCACAAAAGTTGAGAGAAATAAGCTTTTTGTGCGTATGAAACATTTCTGGGATRTTTTATTTCAGCTCATGAAACATGGGACCAACACTTTACATGTTGCATTTATATATTTTTTCCATATACTATGGTTAAAGAGGAGACATGGAGAGGAGTAGGAGGTGCTCAACCAATGTGAGACGAGATGCAACCAAAATTCATCAGAGCATTTTGAGGGAAAAGGCTCAATTCTCGCTCACAATAGAAATCTTGATGCTTTATTCTTCTGATTGACATTAAAATCATGTTTCGGCTTTCAGAACTAAATAGAGCTCTAATTCAGGTTAGTGTCAGCTTGTTGAAGTGATAAAAACATTTTGGATTACCCATAGACCCATGCAGACTCATGCCCCCTGTTAATACACAAAATCATTGAGGAGTAAATATTTAGTCTTGGGTACCCCTACTACCTTTTGTGTGTGGATTATCTTCAGAGTCATGAAATATTGATGTGAAAACCTAGCAGTGACTTATTGGCAGATGCAGAGCCAGGCCAGGGCAACCTGTCCTCTAGCAAGAGTTGTCTCTCTTCGTTGGTTTTGTGCGCTTATTTGCTCCATTTAGAATTGTTTAACCATTAACCATAGGATAGGATTGTATTGTGAATACACTGTGAAAAGCATTTTTCAGTTTTGAACAAAAAACACCAGGTGGCGCTATGCACTCAAATACAACTCTCCTTAGGTCATGCTGCATTACATGGTTAGTTTATTCAGGGTGTTTTCACATATAGTCCTCTTAAACTGATCTCAGTCCTCTTTAGCCTCTTTCGCCAGTCCACTTCACCTATGTTCTGGTCCGAGTCCTCTTTGCATTCACATTACTATGTTTAGAAAGGAACCCAGATATTTGTCCAACATTCACTCAGTGCGCTGTGGGATTTACAAAGTGCAGGACAAGCCATTCCATCAGAATATGTTATCAAATCCAAAAATCTAATGTTATTTGTCACATGCGCCAAATACAACAGGTGTAGAATGCTTACTTACAAGCCCTTAACCTACATTGCAGTTCAAGAAATAGAGTTAAGAAAATATTTACTAAATAAACAAAAGTTTAAATAAATTAATAAAAAAGTTAAACAAGAAAATTACAAAGCAATAACGAGGCTACTGTATATACAGGGGGTACCGGTACTGAGTCAATGTTTGGGGGTACAGGTTAGTCYAGGTAATTTGTAAAGTGACCATGCATAGATCATAAYCAGCGAGGGGGGGTCAATGTACATTTTCCAGGTGGCCATTTGATTAATTGTTCAGCAGTCTTATGGCTTGGGGGTAGAAGCTGTTAAGGAGCCTTTTGGTCCTAGATCTGGCGCTCCAGTGCTGCTTGCCGTGAGGTAGCAGAGAGAACAGTCTATGACTTGGGTGACTGGGGTCTTTTTTTGGCCTTCCTCTGACATGTCCTGGATGTCAGGAAGCTTGGCCCCAGTGATGTACTGGGGCTTATGCTCTACCCTCTGTAGCGCCTTATGGTCAGATGCCGAACAGTTGCCATACCAGGTGATGGTGCAACCGGTCAGGATGCTCTCGATGGTGCAGCTGTAGAACTTCTTGAGTATCTGGAGACTAGAAAATACCAACATATTTCAAACAGACCACCATAGTCCCTGTTCCCAAGAACACTAAGGTAACCTGCCTAAATGACTACTGACTACTGACCCGTAGCACTCATGTCTGCAGCCATGAAGTGCTTTGAAAGGCTGGTCATGGCTCACATCAACACCATTATCCCAGAAACCCTAGACCCACTCCAATTTGCATACCGACCCAACAGAATCAAGGATGATGCAATCTCTATTGCACTCCACACTGCCCTTTCCCACCTGGACAAAAGGAACACCTATGTGAGAATGCTATTCATTGACTAAAGCTCAACATCATAGTGCCCTCAAAGCTCATCACTAAGCTAAGGACCCTGGGACTAAACACCTCCCTCTGCAACTGGATCCTGGACTTCCTGACGGGACGCCCCCAGGTGGTAAGGGTAGGTAACAACACATCCGCCACGCTGATCCTCAACACGGGGGCCCTTCAGGGGTGCGTACTCAGTCCCCTTCTGTACTCCCTGTTCACTCATGACTGCATGGCCAGGTATGACTCCAACACCATCATCAAGTTTGCCGATGACGCAACAGTGGTAGGCCTGATCACCAACAATGATGAGACAGCCTATAGGGAGGAGGTCAGAGACCTGGATGTGTGGTGCCAGGACAACAACCTCTCCCTCAACGTGATCAAGACAAAGGAGATGATTGTGGACTACAGGAAAAGGAGGACCGAGCACACCCCCATTCTCATCGACGGGGCTGTAGTGGAGCAGGTTGAGAGCTTTAAGTTCCTGGTCCAAACACACTAAGACAGTTGTGAAGAGGGCATGACAAAGCCTATTCCAGATTTGGCATGGGTCCTCAGATCCTCAAAAGGTTCTACAGCTGCACCATCGAGAGTATCTTGACTTGCATCAATGGCAACTGCTCAGCCTCTGACCGCAAGGCACTACAGAGGGTAGTGCGTACGGCCCAGTGCATCACTGGGGCCAAGCTTCCCGCCATCCAGGACCTCTATTCCAGGCAGTGTCAGAGGAAGGCCCTAAAAATTGTCAAAGACTCCAGCCACCCTATTCATAGACTGTACGCTCTGCTACCGCACGGCAAGCGGTACTGGAGCGCCAAGTCTAGGTCCAAAAGGCTTCTTAACAGCTTCTACCCCCCAAGCCATAAGACTCCTGAACAGCTAATCAAATGGCTACCCAGACACCTCTTTTACGCTGCTGCTACTCTCTGTTTATTATCTATGCATGGTCACTTTAACTCTACCTACATGTACATATTACCTCAATTACCTTGACTAACTGGTGCCCCCCCACATTGACTCTGTACTGGTACCCCCTGTATATAGCCTTGCTATTGTTATTTTACTGCTGCTGTTTAATTATTTGTTTAAAAAATATATATGTTTTTAAAGCATTGTTGGTTAAGGGCTTGTAAGTATGCATTTCACTGTAAGGGTACACCTGTTGTGTTCGGCGCATGTGACAAATAAAATTGTATTTTATTTGAACCATGCCAAATCTTTTCAGTCTCCTGAAGGGAAAATGTGTTGTCATGCCCTCTTCACAACTGTCTTGGTGTGTTTGGACAATGATAGTTTGTTGGTGATGTGGACACCAAGGAACTTGAAACTCTCGACACACACCATACAGCCCTGTCGATGTTAATGGAGCCCTGTTCGGCCTCCTTTTCCTGTAGTCCACGATCAGCTAGATATACCATATACCTACGTACAATTTGTAAGCTAATAGATTGCATTTAGTTCAAATATGAGACATAACCATTCTAATCATAAGATACTATTGAAATGGTAATAACATTGGTAACAAATAAATAGCAGAAGAATAACTGCAGATTAAATAATGCTGTAACTGAAAATTGTGCACCTAATGTAGGCTACAGCCTCTTTAAGAGCTAGAATATATTTTGGACCCTATGTTGTGATTCACATCAAATATGTTGTTGTCTTCTCTCACTATTCAAACCCCACTATCGAATAAACAGTTTATGAAGCTCTCTTAGTCTATAGATCACATATTGCAGACAAATAATCTGAACTAAAAACTCCACACATATTTAGGCATTTCTGTGCATCATTGACAATCGCTAATCAAAATCCAAAAACAGCACACGTTTTTTCCACGAATATGCACATCATTTTCTATTTTTTGTGGCACCAATGTAAGGGGCTATGGCAGGGGAAACGGTGTTGCAGTATTCTACTGTGTGGTGCAGGAATAATGACAATCGAACCTGGAGAGTTTTGTGTTCACATTGCCCTAAAAAAGGGAACCGTACTGAGACGGCCTCAGTTCAGTCAGCTCTTTTGAGGAGTCTGTGTTCCTTTGGAGTGTTCACACTGCACACAAAAAATTAAGCAAACCACACTGAGTTCAAAGATATTGGCTGAAAGGGACCAAGTGTGAACACACCCTTAGACATAACTAGAGTAATTAAGGCCAACTAACACAACACATTGTCAACAACATGCCGTTTAATCAAATGAAAACATGTTCCTTTAAAAGTACTTGGGTATATATGAACAAAAAAATCGAAATGGTTATTTATCCACCAAGGAGTTACACAATCATCACACCAGGGGGTGCTATGGTTATAAGAATGTAATGGACACCTACCACTCCTGACCAGTAAACAGATTTTTAATTTCAGAATTGGTTAAAATTAGGGTTAAAGCAAAACTCCATTCAACTATCTTTTGGTATTTTTTTCATTAGTCCACTGTTGATATAGTCCCAAATTTGTTTGCTTGTCAACAGTCAAGTTTTCAAGATATTTGACTTTCAAGAAGAAAAGTGTCACTGGCCACATCATCATGATGATGCAAAATAAGCTTAGTGTTAAGGTAAGGGTCAGTTTTAGATTTTGGTTGGACGTTTTGCAGGTCAGTAGTGTCCTTGTAGTCTCCATTGATTACCATGGTTACAAGACCTCTGCCACAAGTATAGACGTTGACATGCACAAAGGAGCATTTGAAACAAAAAGCAGACAACTAATTTCCATGTTTATGCTGTCGGCGAGCGAGTCACTCACACGAAGAACAAAAGCTCCACTGCTATGTTTTTTACATAATCAATCTCCCTTGAAATGTTGCCACTCTTTGTCATGCATTGTTTAAGTGGCTTATAGACTACGTCCGAAGTGGAACCCTATTCCATATATAATGCACTACTTTTGACCAGGGTCTATAGGGCTCTGGTCAAAAGTAGTGCACTATAAAGGGAATAGGGTGCCATTTGGGACATACACCGAGTTTTGTTTGTCTATGAGTCAGACAGGCTTTCCCCCAGAACTAGTTAGAGCCTGCAGGTAAGAGACCAAACGGTGTAACTAATACTGAGAAATCATGTAAAACATACACACAGCAATCATCTGTGTCAGTCCTCAAAGAATAAACTTCACACTTGGTCCTCAATACCAACAAGACCAAAGAGATGTGCATAGACTTCAGGAAGCATACAACACCTACCTCTGCGACACCTATCAGAGGTCAGAATATAGAAATTGTAGAGGAATACAAAATATCTGGGTGTCCTTTTGGACAATAAGCTTCTGTGGAGTAAATGTATAGACCTGATCAACAAAAAGTGTCAACAGAGACTGTACTTTATCAAAAAACTGGTATCTTTTAATGTAGACTGTACTATATTGACTCTGTTTTACAAATCTTTTATTGAGAGTATTTAAACTTTTTGTATTGTTTGTTGGTTTGGCATTGCCACACAGCCAGAGTAATATGTTGAGAAGGATTATTACCACAGCAAGCAAGGTACTTGGAGTCAAACAGACAAGCCTGGATGAGATCTTTAAGGTCAGCGCCCTCTGTAAGGCTCACAAAATCATTTTAGACCCAAGCCACCCCCTGTACCTGGACTTTGAACTACTCCCCTCTGGGTGCAGGTACAGGGCACCGCTCAGCAGGAAAAACACAACTAGACAATAATTTGTGCCAGGTGTGATATCCCTCCTAAATAGCTCGGGCTAATGTTCCTATCGACTCCGTAAGGCCAGCAGGCTAGTCTTTAAAAAAAAAAAATGCTTTATTTCATTATTTATTATTTAAAAAATATTGGTATGTAACTGTTATGAAAGTTGTTTTGTCAATTTTGTTTTGTATTTAAACGCCACTTTAAATGTGTACATGACAATGCAACAAAATTTCCCCATGGGGACAATAAAGTCAGTAAGTAAGTAAACTAGACGTAAACGTACTGTTATATTACCCAATGATATTGCAACACCTTCCTGATTAAATATTGGCAGTTTGCCTATTGACTGTAAAAATCAGTATAGCTAGAGCAAGAATGATGGGTCGTTCTAAAGTCAGATGTCAAGAGTATCTTTTCCCCTTGCTGTCTTTCTCAGGTTAGAAGTATGTCAGGCCAGGTACATGATGATCATCTCTTGACAGCTCCATCAGTTACCATCTCTGGTCAGCTGTACATGATCCCTTGTTAACAGATTGACATGAGAGGCTTAAACAATCACATCCCACTTAACTCACAGGTGTGTCTCTCATGCTACAGTATATGCTCCTGCACCAAGCGTGTTTCAGGTAAACTACAGTTAGCCTATAGATACATCAAATGCATTGAGTCTCATTCAGATGATGTCAGTCACTTTCCGTCCTATTTTAGAAAGCCCAGTCCCTATAAGACTTAGTCCCTATAGTCCACAGTGAGCAGAAAAGAGAATAACAGACTTTGCAGGGCTTTATGAAGCTTTACTCTTTCTGGCAGAAGATGCCTTTGTGGCTTTGAACATTAAGGCATGATTTGGATGGGGTGACACAGCAGCTGGTGGTAATAAAGAGCTGTCTAACCCCTGATCACTGCAGTGCAGGTGTACTGACTTTAAGGATTTCTCAGACAGATTCCCATTTGGCGGACACCAAGGAAAGTTAAGAGCTCCTAATATGCTGTGTGAATGCCAAATGTGGTGTTGTGAATGGTACTTATGGGTCAATGAAATGGATCATCTTGTATAACAACTGCAGTTTTCCCGTATGATTTATAGGCTTGTATTGATTTATTGTGAAATACTGGAACAGATTAATTTGCATACACTGTTGTAGAAAGACTGAAAGAATCAGTAGTCATGAGTTATTTGCATCTCCGCGATACAGAAAACCGTAACACTTGTCTGGTGTAGCAAGCACTGCCATTTTATGATGAATACATAAACAACAGACAACAGTTCCAAAGTGTTTCCCAGAAAACACATTGTTCACACTGTCACGCCCTGATCTGTTTCACCTGTCTTTGTGATTGTCTCCACCCACCTCCAGGTGTCTCCTGTTTTCCCCATTAGTCCCCGGCGTATTTATCCCTGTGTTTCCTGTCTCTCTGTGCCAGTCTGTCTTGTTTTGCCAAGTAAACCAGCGTTTCTCCTAGCTCCTATTTATCCCAGTCTCTGTTTTCTCCTAGCCCTCCTGGTTTTGACCCTTGCCTGTCCTGATGATGTATCCGCCTGCCTGACCACTGCCTGTCCTGACCTCGAGCCTGCCTATCGCCTGGTACTGTTTGGACTCTGACCTGGTTTATGAACGCTCGCCTGTCCCAGACCTGCCTTTTTGGTATAATAAATATCGGAGCTCAACCATCTGCCTCCTGTGTCTGCATATGGGTCTCGCCTTGTGCCCTTATACACAAAGCCTTTTAATATCGTAGACTGAAATAATCTGGGGAAAATGTAAGAAATTTGTTTACTATTACTATTCCTTTTCTTGTCACTTTCAGGACCGTGAAAGCAGAGTTGCCATAGATCACTCAGTATGCACACTACTGGTTKAAATTTTCAGAACACCTCATTCAAGAGTTTTTATTTTTACTGTTTTCTACATTGTAGAATAATAGTGAGCACATCAACTATGAAATAACACATATGGAATCATGTAGTAACCAAAAAAGTGTTAAACAAATCAAAATATATTTGAGATTCTTCAAATAGCTGCCCTTTGCCTTGATGACAGCTTTGCACACGCTTGGCATTCTCTCAACCAGCTTCACCTGGAATGCTTTTCCAACAGTCTTGAAGGAGTTCCCACATATGCTGAGCACTTGTTGGCTGCTTTTCCTTCACTGTGTAGTCTGACTCATCTCAAACCATCTGAATTTGGTTGAGGTCAGGGGATTGTGGAGGCCAGGTCATCTGATGCAGTACTCCATCACTCTCCTTTTGGGTCAAATAGCCCTTACACAGCCTGGAGGTGTGTTGGGTCATTGTCCTGCTGAAAAACAAATTATAGTCCCACTAAGCCCAAACCAGATGGGATGGTGTATTGTGGCAGAATGCTGTGGTAGCCATGCTGGTTAAGTGTGTCTTAATCTAAATAAATCATTGTCACCAGCAAAGCACACCCACACCATAACTTCCTCCTCCATGCTTCACTGTGAGAAATACACATGCGGAGATCATCCGTTCACCCACACTGTGTTTCACAAAGACAAAAATCTAAAATTTGGACTCATCAGACCAAAGGACACATTTCCACAGGTCTAATGTCCATTGCTTGTGTTTCTTGGCCTAAGCAAGTCTCTTCTTCTTATTGGTGTCCTTTAGTAGTGGTTTCTTTGCAGCAATTCGACCATGAAGGCCTGATTCACACAGTCTCCTCTGAACAGTTGATGTTGAGATGTGTCTTGTTACTCTGTGAAGCATTTATTTGTGCTGCAATTTCTGAGCCTGGTAACGTAAACTCGTACATCGCCTTGGTCCGTACAATTGACCTTATTTTAGCGCCCCAAAAACGTAATACTTCCAGATCAACTGTAATTTCAATACCATTGTAAAGCACAATTTCTCCCCTTTCCAACAGAATTCATGCCGAGACCTTCACGCTGCCCGTTTCTGCATAATTCAAGAAGGCAATGAGCTCCTTCGGGTCTTTTTAAAAATGGCGGGTGGGGAAGCGAAACTAATGCGTTATAGTGAGAAGGACAGATGTCGTGTGGGAAAATTGCTTTTTTCACTCGAACTGTCCAACTTATCACCTTATTGCCTCTAAAATGTAAATAAAACACTATAAAGAGTTTATATAATGTGTCATTACATACCTATTTGAAGGTTTGTGTCGAATTTGAATCCGGTTTTTAGGGCGGTGCTAAAGTGATCTTAGAAGTAAACAGCGGCTTTGAGAATGAGGATCGCATGCAATGATGACGAAAAAATGACTAGGTATCCCCCCCTTACCCCTGTCACTGTCCATTTCTTGTTTTTAAACGATGAGAGAAGTGCTAAACCTGGTGGAGAGAGATTGTAAGACAGAAATAGTTGCTTTATGCGTGCTGTACGTTACAACATGACATGTCAAGATGTAACGGAGGGTCATTTTTTTTCAACTTTTCTCCAATACTATAGAGCCATTACCATGTCGATCAACGCTTGAATAGAAACCTAGTTCACACCCCTGATTTTGAAGTCAACACTGTCGCTACAGTCCCATTAGTTTTCTTTGTAGCCTTGTTTGAATGTCGCAGTTACGCACATTTGTACGGAATGGGGTGAGTTTACGTTAACTCTCTAATGAACTTATCCTCTGCAGCAGAGGTAACTCTGGATCTTCCATTCCTGTGGCAGTCCTTGATGGTTTTTGCGACTGCACTTGAAGAAACTTTCAAAGTTCTTGAAATGTTCCGTATTGACTGATCTTTACTTATTTGAGCTGTTCTTGCTATAATATGGACTTGGTATCTAACCTCTCAACACACCCCCACCCCAACCCTAACCTCTACCCCCACCCCAACCCTAACCTCTCCCCTCACCCCCACCTAAATACTCTCCCCCATACTCACTCCCATCCCAACCCCCTGCTTTACGAGGAGCGCCCCTCTCACAGCACGATGCCCCCCCACCCCACAAACGGGACCTGCCCCCCACCTCACCTCGGGGCTAAGGTCAGCCCCACTGCAGCTTTCCCGTACCCCTCTCCCCACCACAAGCCCCCCAGCCTCCTTGCCCCATTCTGAGGACATGGTTACCCCCCTGCCCTGGGACGCACCCTCTCTACCCCCACCAGCCCCATCTCAGGAGGAGGAGGAGTGCTCTGTCAGCTTCTAGACCCCCCAGCGATGACAGCTTCAGTGTCACCAGCCTGGGTAAGACACTAGATGTCTCTATTAAAGGGTTAAAGGGTTAACCTGTTAGTGTGTAGGGGGAGCCATTTTCACTTTGGGAAAAAATCTGTGCCCAATTTAAACGGCCTCGTACTCTATTCTAGATCTACAATATGCATATTATTATTACTATTGGATAAAAACACTCAAGTTTCTAAAACTGTTTGAATTATATCTGTGAGTAAAACAGAACTCATTTGGCAGCAAACTTCCAGACAGGAAGTGAAAAAACTGAAAACGATGCTCTGTTCCAGGGCCGCCTATTCAATTGTATAATTTCTATGGATTTGCATGCACTGCATACGCCTTCCACCTAGATTTCAACAGGCAGTGGAAGGTGGAATGGGGTGTCTAGCTTGATCTGAGGTCAAACAAGAGCTCTTGGAATGACGTGACCACAACTTCCTTTCTCTACCTAGGCGCGGGAAGGACATCAGCATTGGCATCTGAAAAGCGGTATAGACGGCTAATATCTCCGGCTTTGTTTTTATTTGATACATATTAGAAAAACATCATAAAGTAGGTTTTTTCAACCGAGTTCATCAGTTATTTAACGTTTAATGGGTCTTTTGGAGTTTTCCGTTCTATGCGTCGAGAGGAGATGGACATGTTCGCGCCACATGGCTAGCTAAGGTTGCTAATTCGACAGGAGAGAAGGACATTCTAAACCAAACAACGATTTATTCTGGACCTAGGACTCCTTGTACAAGATTTTGATGGAAGCTCATCAAAAGTAAGAACAATTTATGATGTTATTTCGTATTTCTGTGGAAAATGTTTAGTCCTATTCTCCGCACTTTTTGCGGGCGCTGTCTCGCTATAACATAAGCTGTTTGTTATGGTAAAGTTAATTTTAAAATCTTACACGCGGGTTGCATTAAGAACTAGTGTATCTTTCATTTGCTATCCAACATGTATTTTTAGTAAAGTTTATGATGAGTTATTTGGTCAGATTAGGTGAGTGTCAGAAATATATCTGGACATTCTGGGAAAAAGTTACTACATTTTCACAATGTATAACCACGGTTTCAGCTCTAAATATGCACATTTTCGAACAAAACATAAATGTTTGTGTAACATGATGTTATAAGACTGTCATCTGATGAAGTTGGTCAAGGTTAGTGATTTTTATATATTATTGCTGGTTTTTGCGAATGCTATCTTTGCGGTGAATGAATGCGGTTGTGTGTTTGGCTATTGTGGTAAGCTAATATAATACTATATTGTGTTTTCCTGTAAAACACTTAAAAAATCGGAAATATTGGCTGTATCACAAGATGTTTATCTTCATTTGCTGTACACCATGTATTTTTCAATATGGTTTATGATGAGTATTTAGGTATTTCACGTTGCTCTCTGTAATATTTCTGGCTGCTTCGGTGCTATTTGTGATTGTAGCTGCAATGTAAAACTATGATTTATACCTCAAATATGCACATTTTTCGAACAAAACATAAATGTATTGTGTAACATGTTATAAGACTGTCATCTGATGAAGTTGTTTCTTGGTTAGTGACTAATTATATCTATTTTGTCGGTTTTTTGAAAGCTACCTATGCGGTGGATAAATAGCATTTGTGTTTGGCTATTGTGGTGAGCTAACATAAATATATATGTGTTTTCGCTGTAAAACATTTTACAAAAACTGACATGTTGGCTGGTTCACAAATGTTTATCTTTCATTTGCTGTATTGACTTGTAATGTGTGGAAGTTAAATATTTCAAAAAAATATTTTTTGAATTTCGCGCTCCGAAGGCAGCGGAATGTTGTGGGTGTTCCGCTAGCGGAACCCCGGGGCGAGAAAGGTTAACCAAAATGGGCTATCTTCTGTATACCCCTCTACCTTGTCACAACACAACTGATTGGCTCAACGCATTAAGAAGGAAAGAAATTTCACAAATAATTAATTAAAAGGCACACTTGTTAATTGAAATCCATTTCAGGTGACTACCTCATGAAGCTGGTGGAGAGAATGCCAAGAGTGTGTAAAGCTGTCATCAAGGTAAAGGGGGCTACTTTGAAGAATCTCAAATATAAAATATTTTGACTTGTTTAACACTTTTTTGGTTACTACATGATTCCATATATTGTTATTTCATAGTTTTGATGTCTTCACTATTATTCTACAATGTAGAAATAGTTAATAAATAAAAACCCTTGAATGAGTAGGTGTTCTAAAACTTTTGACCAGTAGTGTATGTTTTTCTTTTCCATTTTCTATAAAATAAAAAGGCACACAAACATGTTTTGTATAAATAAAGGCATACGACATGTTTGTATAAAATAAGGCATACGACATGTTTTTATAAAATAAAGAGGCATACGACATGTTTTTAAAAATGTAGAGGCATACGAACATGTTTTTATAAAATAAAGAGGCATACGATCATGTTTTTATAAAATTAGAGGCATACGACATGTTTTATAAAATAAAGAGGCATACGACATGTTTTTTTATAAAAAAAGAGCATACGAACATTTGTTATTAAAATTAGAGGCATACAACATGTTTTCTATAAAATGTAGAGGCATACGAACATGTTTTATAAAATAAAGAGGCAACACATGTTTTCTATAAAATAAGAGGCATACGACATGTTTTCTATAAAAATAAGAGGCATACGAACATGTTTTCTATAAAATAAAGAGGCATACGAACATGTTTTTTATAAAATGTAGAGGCATACGAACATGTTTTTATAAAATAAAGAGGCATACGAACATGTTTTATAAAATAAAGAGGCATACGAACATGTTTTTATAAAAAAAGAGGCATACGAAATGTTTTATAAAATAAAGAGGCATACGACATTTTTCTATAAAATGTAGAGGCATACGAACATGTTTTCTATAAAATAAAGAGGCATACGAACATGTTTTGTATAAAATAAAGAGGCATACGACATGTTTTCTATAAAATAAGAGCATACGACATGTTTTCTATAAATAAAAAGGCATACGAACATGTTTTTTATAAAATAAAGAGGCATACGACATGTTTTCTATAAAATGTAGAGGCATACGAACATGTTTTTACTAAAATGTAAGAGCATACGAACTGTTTTCTATAAAAATAAGAGGCTACGAACATGTTTTCTATAAAAATAAAGAGGCATACGAACATGTTTTCTATAAAATAAAGAGGCATACGAACATGTTTCTATAAATAAAGAGGCATATGAACATTTTCTATAATAGAGGCATACGAACATGTTTTGTATAAAATAAAGAGGCATACGAAACGTTTCTGATAAAATGTAAGGCATACGAACATGTTTTTCTATAAAATAAAGAGGCATACATCATGTTTTCTATAAAATAAAGAGCATACGATCATGTTTTCTATAAAATAGAGGCATACGATCATGTTTTCTAATAAAAGTAGAGCATACGATCATGTTTTCTATCAAAATAAGAGGCATACGGAACGTTTTCTATAAAATAAAAGAGGCATAGCTATCATGTTTTTTCTAATAAAACTAGAAAGAGGCATACGATCATGCTTTGTATAAATTAAAGAGGCATATACGAACGTTTTCTATAAAATAAAGAGGCATACGAACATGTTTTCTATAAAATAAAGAGGCATACGAACATGTTTTCTATAAAATAAAGAGGCATAGGATCATGTTTTCTATAAAATGTAGAGGCATACAGCACAAACAAGGTCTGCGTCTGAGATGGCCCCCTATTCCCTTTACAGTGTACTAGTTTTGACTAGAGCCCTAGAGTCTCTGGTTAAAAAGTGCACTATGTAGGGAATAGGGTGCCATTTTAGACAAAGACCAAGGTTTTGAGAGAGGTCTGGGTTAGGAATGATGGATGGTTATCAGAGTAGTCCTCCCATTTAGGAGTAGTCTTCATGAGTCATAGGGGTGAAAGACCAAGGGGTGTATACGTCATCGTTCAGTGTTCTGATGCTGAACTGAAGCCTCATCAACGCATTTCAGCGCTGAAATTAAAACGTGTTAAAAGCCATAGTTAAGTGTTCTAGACAGTGTCTGTACCGTGTCAACGAGACAGGTCCTAAAAATGCAACCTTGGAACTCTTATCATAATTATAGATCTATGGGTATTCATTTGATTGATTAAATGTCCTGAATGGGTTTGTCTCAATAGCCTGTAGTCAGAAAAAGAGTTGTCACTCCGTGAACTTCACAAGTCATTAATCGGATGAAAGGAGGTAAATCTGAACCGATCGTTCCACCCGCATAATAACATTTATTTTCTGCTACGCAGTGTTCTCTTACTGTAAAATTAAAAGAGAACAAAGAGTGTACTTTGGCTGTTGACCAACTGCCTTTTTATTGTGCTTAAATACTGACAAATTGACAATGTATATTCCCAACAGCATCTCTGTGATGCTTTATACTGGCCTGTAGATGGCAGCACCAGTTTACTCTCAACTCAACCCTACTGGACTAGTGTTATTATTCACCAACTTTCATCCCAATGTTCTAGTATCTAATCATGTTAAAAACTAACACATCCATCTCTTTATTATTGAGGAAATTTCTTATTTAATTTACTTTAATTTATGACAGAAGTATTCAATGTTCAGATATTCAAGAGACATTCTGCAATAGTCTACAACACATTTCTCACTCAAATAGAATACAGTCAAATTCCAAATGTGACTCCACCACAAGGCCTTTGTTTACTCCATGTTTTTACATTTTGAATTTACTTTGGAGGCAATCGTGTAGTCTACTGATGCAAGCGTAGATTTATTTCAGGTTATAAGCAGAGGCTGAAGCAATATAGAAACAATATCCTCATAATTTTGTATTTACTTGAAATATAATTTATGTAATTATAATTATCATACAATGATGATAATGGTCCAATAATATCATTATGTGATAATTTCTCAAATAAAAACATTTAACTACTGTTAAAACAACCACAAAGTCCACTGTATTGTGCTTCAGTGGTACACATATTTTCCCTGCAAAAGGTGCAGATTAACCCTGTTTGCCAAATTACATAGGATTTGTTTGCAAGTTGTACTTGTGCAAATTGTATGTAGAAAACAGTATTAGGCCGGTTTTATATTCTACTGAAATTATAAAGTGACACTCGAGATAAACAGAATGTTTACTCTGCCAGTGTGAGCTGAAGCTGATATGTAAATTTAGTCTTACATTTACATTCACCCTGTTAACCAAACACCATGGGGCTCCAATCCAAACAACTTGAATGATGGTCACCTCTTTATGATCGACCGCTATGGCGGTGGAAAGGGGAGGAGCAAATTAGATGGGGATCAAAAGGAAGGAATAACGAAACCTATTGTCGCAGCACTGTTAACAATAATTGCATCAAGTATTACATTTTTTTCTGTCTGAATGGCCAGTGTTGTGACGCATCAGTGGCTGACGTGCGATTGCACAGCTTTTCCACTATTTATCATTGTCTTTTAATCTGCCGCCGCCAGCCCTTGCCCTGACTGAAGTGCATACGGCTGCTGTTGCAGGTCGTGCTGTCTCAAACAAGTTTAATAACTAGAGGCCAGCATCTTTGTAGCCCTATATGGAATCTCCGGTGTGTGCTGCGCCTGGGTCTGATGGCTAGCTTGAAAGTACATTTCTATTCCTGTCTGAAATTTGACAGATTAAATCTATTAATACACACGTTCATTTTTTTTGTACTATTATAGATATTGTTTATCACAACACTGATGGCTTTCTTCTCATTTGATTTGATAAGGTTTGTTGAAATAAAAACAATGTTGTAATATTAATTAAATGGAGATGAATTCATGATATCTTTAAGTCCTCTTTCATGCCTGTTACCATAGAAGGGCATTGTTCTACCTGTCAGTAATGCTCAGCACTCAGCACAATGCTCTTTCATTGTTGAGACCAACCATACAAGTAGTACAGCACTTCAACTGGCAAAATGTATTTCCTGTCTCCTTGAAATGCATCAACAATATGAGCTTATCATCAAGAGTGTCTGAGTGCTTCATAAGWGCTCAGCTAATACAATGCGGGCCTTAAGTATACAGGCCTAATAGGTTAACTTATTAACACTGTGTCCATGCCCGTAGTGTTTAGTTTATGAGCATTATAAAAACCACCCTGGCGTCTGATACATAATCTGCTAATATTGACATCTCACAAGTGAATGTGAAACTCATTGGAGGCAGACAGGAGCTGTAGTCTGAAAAGCCAGAGGACATGAGAGCAGAGAGAGTGTAGAGAAAGGGGTGAAGGACAGGAGACATTGACTAGACTGGCTATACCAGAGCCTGATGGAGATTTTGGTCCTTGGAGGGTGACAGATGGTTACTGGAATGTAATGTTTCTCACCTCTCCATCCTCTCCTTGGTCTCTCTCTCTAATTCACAGGCCTTGGTTTTTAATGCCGAAGCTCATGTTATATATATTTTCTGCTTTCAAATATTTCTGTATTTTCTGCGAAGTGGCTCCTGAATCGAATGGTTGCAGGGATGCATGGAGGGAGAGGGAATCCGCTTTTCTTTCTCCCCCCCCTTTCTTTCTTTATTTCTTTCCTTCTTTCTTTCTTTCTTTCTTTCTTTCTTCCGTCTTCCCGGCAAAGGTTCCTCCTGCCATTCAGTGAGCTGCCTCCCTGCGCCATGCCGCATATAATGTTTGTTCTCCATGAGCAAACAGATTGTAAACTGGCTGATCATTTTTGCACTGACATTGTCATTTACAGCTGTCAGACCTTCTCGTCTGGCCCTGTTTGCTTTATTCAAATATGAGAGAGAGTGGACCTTCCTCTGAATTAAAATCACATCAGGCCCACTTCCATTCCTGGCCTTATCTCAAACTCATTGGAGGCAATCACTTGGTTGACTGACTGCTTTGCTGTTGCCATGGAAACTAAAAAGTATTGGTGTGGACTTCAGGCAGGTACTAAGGACAACTTGGAAGACCTGAACAGTGGTGTTTATTCATGGATGCCAAGGGAAGCCAGGATTCCCCAAATATTTAACCAATAAGAAAACACAGGGAGACGAAAGAGAAACTATTTTATTATTTTTACATTTTTAAATGTTAATTCCAATTCGCAAGCTGAATCTCAGGAATCATCAGAGCGAGGGAAACAGCGCCCCTCTGTCTCAGTATGTGTAGCCTATGTATCTGATGCTGTCTGGACCAAAAGAGTATGACATGTTGCAGCCGTAGCATTTGATTGATGCCAGCAATCGCTTGGCCTCCCTTGATAAAAAAAATCTAAAACAATTATCCAATCAACGTTAATTATCCAATCAACGTTGAGCTGAGCACAACTGTGGGTTGTCCTAGTGCAGCAAAACGCCCCCGAAGGGATGCCAGTTTGGATTTGGCTTCACACCAATCAAATCACATCCAAAGCAAAACGTCATTGTCAGAAAAACGTGTCTGTTTCTGGTCTGTCTGTGTTGATGTCCTGCAGTAGCTTGTTAAATCAGCCCTTTCTTAAGCCATAGATGGAGATGGGGATTTGGACTTGTGGTTTTGACTTAATACTCTGTACAGTACAATGATTATGACGGCGATGCTGATCTAACCATAAATTAATATGTTGTGCCAGTGGCCTGAGACGATTGAAGTTCAGTATGTAGCCTATGTAGCCTAGTAGGCTCATGTTAACTAGCTAGCTAACTTAGCTGGTTCATTGTTGCCCATGCTAGGAACTTAGGCTAGTAAGTGTTTTAGCTAGGTAGCCTATGAGAACAAAAACTGAAAGCATACTTTTTGACAGAACCATAGACCGTTTTGCCAACATGAAAGAGAGGAGAATGGCATCTACAAGTAGAGTGATTCAACTTTTTACTTATGCACGCATGCACACACACACACACACACACACACACACACACACACACACACACACACACACACACACACACACACACACACACACACACACACACACACACACACACACACACACACACACACACACACACACACACACACACACATACACACACACACCACACACACACACACATACATCCACACACACAACCACAGAAAGCACTACTATGGACAGACACGTTGTATTTAGCAACATTGGACTAAATTGTTTTTGGTATCTTTAAGCTTGTTTTCACTGTATTAAACGAAGCATATATAACCTTGTTGATTTGATGATGTTTAAATGTTTAAGTGCAAATGGTGCTGGAATAGCGGAGGCAGTGCTCCTGTTGTCTTTGTGCTGACTTGCGGTAACTCTGTGGTTGTAAATCAGTAGTTGTTTAGTAAACAGTTGAGACCATGCTGTAGGTCATGTAGGCCTAACTGCTTGTTACATGCAATATTTGCTTTGTGGACTTCACTGGACAGATGTTGCTCTCCAGTTGTGTGATGAAACAAACGTATGTGTAGTTGAATTTCTTCCACCACTGTGTGACTGTTGTCTTTTTGTTGTCTCTGCTTTATTGTATATTATGAATGAATGGGTTATAGAGCAAACAATGCAATTATCACAACATAGGTTGTAACATGGCTTTTTTACTGGCTTGGCTTGGCTTCCACGTTGATTTTACCCACACACTGCTACTGGTCCTGAAGTGTCCAGGCAGTCTCCTTGTGTCTTCTTTCACTGACTCCCGAGACACTGATAACTTGTCTTATTTGACCAGACATTAATGAATTTCCTCCATTTTCAAAATGTATACCCAACATGGGATGTTTGAAGAAGAATTGTGTTTATTTTCTTACTACTTTATTACACCATATTTAACTATAGGTCTTCCTCGACTGTTAGTTGTACATAGATGGGATAAAGGAAGGGAGTGATGAGCGATTGTATGCCAAATAACACAAATAGTTGTCTATGTAGTTGCTGTTTACAATGAAACAGTCACTGCGGAAGAAATAGCAGGCTGCTACATGCTGATCGAGTGCAGCATTTTGGTTTCCCCAGATGTTGGTATCTAGGAGGCTACTAAATCGTTGATGAATGCAAAGATGTACTTGTTATTTTTAGACACAGGTGGGGAGGCTTTCTGATTCCATGGTAGTAGCCATTGTGTCATCACGCTGTAGAATCCTGCCACCCGAGTTCTGCTTACAATAAATCACTGTCATTGTGCTCCCACTGCTTTCATTGTGTCCTGTGTGTAAGATGGTCCATTTCGATGGGATTAACTGTAGCTAGGATCCCTGTCATAGTAGACTTAGCTCACTAAATGAAGGCTTTATAGTGTTAGTAGGAGGGGGCTTAGATAGTGGCGGCCACCCAGGTTCTTTTGGATTGTGGTGACTGCCTGCCACATGCGCGAGGCTGCAAATGAAACCTCATGGTCTGCTAGAGATGTGGCTTTTTGAAGCCCTGAACTCATGAGCTACCTGGATAGAATGGTAACCATTCATGCCAAATGGCTAAATTAACAGGCATATTTAAATGAATGGCTTGCATGGCAGCCACATGGCAACACTGGAGACAACAGACACTGACATAACTTGGTCATGTTTGGTCAACGGATTCGTGAAATGGTTCAAGTATTAGCATTTGCCAAACAGCTGTCTATGGAGTTTCCTGTCACTCCGTAGGACTGTTATTACGATTTGTTTTTTTCGTTAGCACAGACTCTTTTACATTTGATTCTGCCTCAGATTTTTTCAGAACGGTTCAAAGCAGTCTTTGAAGTTGGGCACCAACCTAACCAGCTGAGCTTATTGATCAGTTCAGTGATTGGCCAACACACCTGGTCTTCCAGGTTGATTAAATCAAAAACAGGAAGTGCCTACGGCCCTCCAGGACCAGGGTTGGATACCCCTGCTCTAAACGTATGCACACACACACACACACAGCCATGCACACACACACAGACATGCACACACACACACACATATCTTTGCCTCCCTCGCAGGGCAACACACGTTAGGTTAAGGTAAATGCGCTAACTGTAACCCACTCTGGCTAAGAGCGTCCGCTAAATGACTAAAATCTCAACGTAGAACTGTATATCTCCCATTAGCCAGGAAAAGGATGCAGGACATCTATTTATATCCCATGCATTGTTTTTCTCATGACAGCTGAAGTACCGATCATTGTGTCCTCCATCCATTACAATTGTGCCATTTATCAGATGATAAGGTATCGATGAGATACATCACTCCTTCATCTGAATTTTACATAGAATGGCGTGTTATCTTGTGCTGGCTCGTTTAGTGCAGCTTGGCAGGGTTGTGATGGTGTGTCTTTTGGGGGGCTGTGTGTTCTCCCGTCAGGGGCTCTTTATATGCAGAAAGGGGCTTTATCTCCAAGGATTCTACTTAGCCCTGGACCTGAAGTCCCCCCACCGTCCCCCCTCCTTCCTGTGAGGGAGAGAAATGGTGTGTGTGCGTGTGTGTGTGTTGGAAGACACAGTTGGTTTAAGGACCGATCACTTATTTATGAATAATAATGGTCCTCTCTGACCAAGACTAATGGAACTGCTGCATGCTTCTTAGGTGAAGGGGAAGCTTTGTAGGAGAGCCAGCAATGCACTGTTTGGACAAGCAGTGTTTACCTTCATTGATCAAGGGCTGCATGTACGCATGCATACGCACACTCTCACACGCACGCACGCACTCACAAACACACACTGCAGATATCTGTGTGCAGGGGGGAATGGGGAATTCTCATCTGGATGTATCCCTGGTTATGCTAACAGTCATCTCAGTCAAGCTGACGCTACACGTAAAGACACTGGGTCATTGCATGCTGAGTAATATTGTTTCTTATTTAGTTTAGGAACAACAGTGAGAGAGGTCGTTTGGGCTGTCTTTTACATGTATTGACCCCTGTGTAATCCTACATTCAGGTACACATACAGTCAGCCCTTCTAATCAGGGGGTGTCCATACAGCAGTGAAGGCTGCTGAGGGGAGGACGGCTCATAATAATGACTGTAACAGAGTGAATGGAATGGCATCAAACACATGGAAACCAATTGTTTGAAGTATTTGATACCATTCCACGAATGCCACTCCAGTCATTACCACGAGCCCATTCTCCCCAATTAAGGTGCCACCAACCTCCTGTGTCATACAGGGATGTAAATTAAGCTAGCCCGCTATCCAGAGGTACTTTTAAGACCGGGTTAGGAGAAAATGTGTCAAACTAGCCCATCGACTACAGCTCATCGACTTCATCGACTACAGCTCAGTGTTCAACACCATAGTGCCCACAAAGCTCATCACTAAGCTAAGGACTCTGGGACTAAACACCTCCCTCTGTAACTGGATCCTGGACTTCCTGACGGGCCGCCCCCAGGTGGTAAGAGTAGGCGTAAACACGTCTGTCACGCATTATCCTTAACACTGGGGCTCCTCAGGGGTGTGTACTTAGTCCCCTCCTGTATTCCCTGTTCACCCACGACTGCGTGGCCAAACACGTCTCCAACACCATCATTAAGTTTGCTGACGACACAACAGTGGTAGGCCTGATCACCGACAATGATGAGACAGCCTATAGGGAGGAGGTCAGAGAACTGGCAATGTGGTGCCAGGACAACAGCCTCTCCCTCAATGTGAGCAAGACAAAGGAGCTGATCGTGGAATACAGGAAAAGGCGGGCCGAACAGGCCCCCATTAACTTCAATGGGGCTGTAGTGGAGCGGGTCGAGAGTTTCAAGTTCCTTGGATGTCCACATCACCAACGAACTATCATGGTCCAAACATACCAAGACAAAAATTTGGCATGGGCCCTCAGATTCTCAAAAGGTTCCACAGCTGCACCATCAAGAGCATCCTGATCGGTTGCATCACCGCCTGGTGTGGCAACTGCTCCACATCAAACCGTAAGGCGCTACAGAGGGTAGTGCAAACGGCTCAGTACATCACTGGGGCCAAGCTTCCTGCCATCCAGGACCTATATACTAGGCAGTGTCAGAGGAAAGCCCATAAAATTGTCAGAGACTCCAGTCACCCAAGTTATAGACTGTTTTCTCTGCTACCGCACAGCAAGCGGTACCGGAGTSCCAAGTCTAGGACCAAAAGGCTCCTCAACAGCTTCTACCCCCAAGCCATTAGACTGCTGAACTATTCATAAAAATCGCCACCGGACAATTGACATTGACTCCCCCCTTGTAAACTGCTGCTACTCGCTGTTTGTTTGTTACCTATGCATAGTCACTTCGCCCCCACCTACATGTACAGATTACCTCAACTAGCCTATACCCCTGCACACTGACTCGGTACCGGTGCCCCCTGTATATAGCCTCGTTATTCTTATTGTGTTACTTTTTATTATTACTTTTTACTTTAGCCTACTTGGTAAATATTTTCTTCTTGAACTGCACTGTTGGTCAAGGGCTTGTAAGTAAGCATTTGATGGTAAAGTCTACACTTGTTGTATTCGGCGCATGTGGCAAATAAAGTTTGATTTGATTTGAGATGCAGATTTTGGAAATTGCAGTCACCTAGCCCGGCTGGCCAGTGCCCAAAATCCTTACCCTCCATCACTGTGTCCATATCATCAATGAACATAGTTTTGTACCTAAGAGTCTCTGTGATTGTTTTGATTATCACTCCATCTCTCTAGATCTCTCGCCCAGCTCATCCCCCTCCTCTTCTGCCTTCAGAGCATATACACTCGCTCATACTGAGTAAACCTTGACATGTGGATGGCAATCTTGCTCATATTTGCAGTGGGCTTTTATCAAGCGCTGATTGGTTTCCAGGACAAACTTTAGGAAATGACAACATTGCGGACAGGGTGTAAGCCAACAGACACAGCTTGTCACCAGTACGAGGTATTTACATGGACTGTTTTACTAAGGCTTCTCTTTAAAGTGAGAGGAATGAATTAATCCGTGCCCCCATAGAGGTTAAGATGAATCCAATGGCCGTCCTGATCGAGTCATTACTGCCAGATTAAATCAGTTTCTCTTTCACCTTTGATGATTGTTTTGTATTTAAAATGTAAGGGGCATTGTGTAATATACATTGTTGCAGTGGTTTGTATTTGTCAATGTATCTCACTGACAGTCGATGGACCCATAGCATTTGTATAAAACAAATACTATGACCAAAAGTGTTTAAGGAACTGTAAATTTGACTGTGGTGAATCTGGGACATGCTTGATCATCATCACACTGTCTGATAGAGCCACTGTGTGCTAGTTAATGGCTGATACAAGCCCTTCCAAATAGCCCTCCTGTTGTGAATGGACCAGCAAGGCTCAAYTTCTTCTCGCTCATGAGTTTATTCTCTCATTGTGCTGCTGTCTTGTCAGAGTTATTTTTATAGCCACTCATGTTGTCCATGTTGTTGCTCCGGTGGCAGTCAATCACCTTCACAATGACCCCGGAAAAACTGTTAACCCATTACTTATTTTTTTACTATTGGGGCCTTTCATAGAGACATATTATCTGGGCCAGTCTGGACCCAGCAGCCATGCTGTTTGCATATGTCACGGGCCTGTGTTATCTTACCTCCATCGTTATCTCACAGTCTGGATCCTGACCCATGCTCCTGTTGGTTAATCAGTGATGTTGGGTTTCTCTCCCCTCTCCCTAGAGGGAACCAGATACATCTATTATGTCTCCTTATCCCCACACTGAAGCACATTCTCACCTTTAGTTCAATCCTTCCCTGCTAAATCTATCTAGTCTTCTGCTTTCATCTCACCGTATAATTTTTAAACCCAATGAATCGTCTGGAGTTGACTGTCACCTGTCCGCTGTGATACTGCACGTTTTCTGATTCCTGAGGACACGACACGCGATGGATGGTGTGTTTGTCTTACATCATCAGGCCCTATTGTGTCACACACACAGGCGGCTGGATCCCAGACAGGTCACCTGGGAATTAGTGTTTCCCCCTTTGTTCCTGCTTCGCTCCGCTCCAGGCCAAGGACAGCATCCCAAATGACACCCTATTACCTATATAGTGCTCTACTTTTGATCAGGTCCCATAGGGATCTGGTCAAAAGTAGTGCACTATTAAGGTGGTGGGGTGCTATTTGGGATGCATCCCAGAGCTCCCCAGCACTGCAGCTGCCCCTGGAGAAGAAGGGGAAGGACAGGCCATGTTTACCTGGCAGACAGGTGATCCTCAGCAGCTGCTTCAGTGTCCCTCCAAAATTGCACTCTATTCTCTATAAGGTCCATTGCTTTTAACCAGGGCCCATAGTGCACTATGTAGGGAATAGGGTGCCATTTGGAATGCAGGCTCAGTCTGCCTACACACAGCACACCCCTTCCATCCCTGGACCAGCTGTTTCCCTGTCACTTCACAGCTCTGCTAACCTATATAGCACTGTGCATCTGTATAATGGGAGAGCACATACTTTATGCTGCCTCCATGTATACTTATTGCTGATAACGAGGCAGGTCATCATAAGTTGAGCTCTAAGTCCCTCTAAATGTGTTTTTGTGTTATGTTCTGCCTGGGGGGCATCTCTGCGCTGAGCACCAGTCAGTTGTTGTTTAGAGTTCGAGCATGACCGTCACATCTGTCACGTCGACCGAAGCCCAGGCTCCTAACGTTCTCTCTTTGTTTCTGTGCAAATGCATTACAAACCATCTCTGTGGCTGGCAGTGGACTGCTAAGATACAGCATGCGTCCCAAATGGCCCCCTATTCCCTATATTGTGCACTGCTTTTGAGTAATGCACTATATAGGGAAAAGTAGTGCCCTATGTAGGGAATAGGGTATCATTTGAGAGGCAGACACAGTGGTAATCCCTCTAGTGGGGAACACTTTATCCCTGTGTCCTGGTTGCAGTGACCCTTGGGGACGGACACACTGGCTGACCCTGCACTAATGCACTGAGAACATGGAGAGGTCTTGTTAGAGGTTAATGCAGACTAAGAGGGGAAGACCACACAGGTGAGAGGAATGTGAAGAGGCTCACCAATGCAATGGCAAAGTGTCCATCTTCTCTGTCCATATTCAATGTTTCAAATCAAGACACCTTGCTTCTATTTTTGTGAGGAGATAAAGTAGTGAACTAGTTGGAAGTCTTGGAAGTATTTGATTAATAGTTGGAAGTCTTGAAGTCTTGGAAGTTATGACAGTTGTCATAAATAAACACGTTTCTAACATTTGTACAAATACTATACAATATGTGATAACTACAGTCATTCTTGCCTCCTAGGAGTTGGATGATAATAGTGTAGTAGTGAATGTGGAATATATATTGTGTCCTCATTCTAGCAGAGCCGTGAGATTCCCAGTAGCCATGCTCATTTCCTCTCATCCCTTACTTTACAACTTTACACCTTCTCTTCTGTTGGTTTTATCTGTTTGCTTCAAACACCTTTATCTTTTTACTGATAATTCACAGATTTACAGCAACTGTGATTGCTGTGAATTTTAAATTGGATGGGTGAAGCACAAACATATAAATATTTGAACAAAAACAGATAGCTAGCCTGACGTGTGCCGGACGGCCAAAGATTTGAAGTGATTTGAAGTGTGAAACACCAGTGGTGGAGCCACTCTATAAATACATACAGTACCAGTCAAACGTTTTGACACACCTACTCATTCAAGGGTTTATCTTTATCTTTACTAATTTCTTTATTGTAGAATAATAGTGAAGACTTCAGAACTATGAAATAACACATATGGAATCATGTAGTAACCAAAAAAGTGTTAAACAAATCTAAATATATTTTAGATTTTAGATTCTTCAAAGTAGCCACCCTTTGCCTTGATTACAGCTTTGCACACTCTTGGCATTCTCTCAACCAGCTTCATGAGGTAGTCACCTGGAATGCATTTCAATTAACAGGTGTGCCTTGTTAAAAGTTAATTTGTGGAATTTCTTTCCTTCTTAATGTGTTTGTTGCCAATCAGTTGTGTTGTGACAAGGTAGGGGGGTATACAGAAGATAGCCTTATTTGGTAAAAGACCAAGTCCATATTATGACAAGAACAGCTCAAATAAGTAAAAAGAGAAACAACAGTCCATCATTACTTGAAGACATGAAGGTCAGTCAATCCGTAAAATTTCAAGAACTTTGAAAGTTTCTTCAAGTGCAGTCTTAAAAACCATCAKGCGCTATGATGAAGCTCACTCTCATGAGGAGCGCCACAGGAAGGAAGACCCAGAGTTAACTCTACTGCAGAGGTTCATTAGTTACCAGCCTCAGAAATTGCAGCCCAAATAAATGCTTCACAGAGTAACAGACACATCTTAACATCAACTGTTCAGAGGAGACTGCGTGAATCAGGCCTTCATGGTCGAATTGCTGCAAAGAAACCACTACTAAAGGACACCAATAAGAAGAAGAGACTTGCTTGGGCCAAGAAACACAAGCAATGGACATTAGACCGGTGGAAATCTATCCTTTGGTCTGATGAGTCCAAATTTGAGATTTTTGGTTCCAACTGCCATGTCTTTGTGACAGGTTAACGGATGAGCTCTGCGTGTGTGGTTCCCACAGTGAAGCATGGAAGAGGAGGTGTGATGGTGTGGGGGTGCTTTGCTGGTGACACTGTCAGTGATTTATTTAGAACTCAAGGCACACTTAACCAGCATGGCTACCACAGCATTCTGCAGCGATACACCATCCCATCTGGTTTGCACTTATTGGGACTATCATTTGTTTTTCAACAGGACAATGACCCAACACACCTCCAGGCTGTGTAAGGGATATTTGACCAAGAGGGAGAGTGTTGGAGTGTTGCATCAGATGACCTGGCCTCCACAATCACCCAACCTCAACCCAATTGAGATGGTTTGGGATGAGTTGGACTGCAGAATGAAGGAAAATAAGCCAACAATTGCTCAGCATATGTGAGAACTACTTCAAGACTGTTGAAAAAGCAGTCCAGGTGAAGCTGTTTGAGAGAATGCAAAGAGTGTGCAAAGCTGTCATCAAGGCAAAGGGTGCCTACTTTGAAGAATCTCAAATATAAAGTAGATTTAGATTTAGCATTTTTTGGGTTACTACATGATTCCATATGTGTTATTTCATAGTTTTGATGTCTTCAGTATTATTCTACAATGTAGAAAATAGTCAAAATAAAGAAAACCCCTTGAATGAGTAGGTGTGTCCAAACTTTTGACTGGTACTGCATATAGTTACACTTTGAAGTGTCAATAAATCTAATAATAAAAATTTGATGTGAATGTGTGGCATGCTAAATGTATTGCATGATGTGTATTGAATATTGTTTATGTATGTGTTTTGACCTGTGAACAATGTTTGTGTTTCCCTATCCAGCCTTCCAAACCATGTGGGTGGCTCTGGTGACTGGAACGCTGGTCTGCTTCATTCATTTACCACAAGGGGTCATGGATATAGACCACTTGAGAAGAATAAATGTGTTTTGTTTTCCAAAATGAGGGATTTTGCACAATACATTTGTTTGCTCAACCCCATCATTTGGCCATCCAGCGCTCATGTTTCAAAATACTTAGCATGCCTGTGCCTGCTCCCCTGGTCTTTCCCAATTTTCTCTTTTTTTTCATTACACTTTCGAACGTGCAGTGTTTGAATAGTTACGAATGGGGGGGGGGGGGGCAGTCGGCAGAAGCAGTTGGACTTGAAATGTTGGATCACCAGGAAGCTGCAGGCAAACACTGTGTCTCATTGGATCAGGCATTACTGCTTGTGTTTGCGGTTGTCCCTGACAGCAAGCGCCACTGACTCCAAAACACCTGTGTTTGCTCACTGGCTTTCCCCAATCTACTAGGAAAAAGCCCCGGCATGTCACATGGTAGCCAGATAACCCAGGCACCAAGGGAATACAAAGAGCCAGGCTTTTAGTACAGTTAATGATTAATGGACACCTTTCCTTTTGCTTTGTCCCATTCAGCCTCTCTGACGAGAGTGGTGATATTTCATATTAGCTTTAGGACTAAGATGTCGTCATATCCAAGCAGCGCAGTTAATATTGCAGCCTTCACATGTTTTCCCTTACATGTTCCACATATAGGCAAGAACATTCATGGTACAATAGAAATGTCTGTTTCAGTGTTGGGGTTGATAACACTGTTCAAATGTATCAGTGATGCAGGGTGAATCCAGGGCTGGCGTTGACTTTCTGCTAGTGTGAACAGTTGTCCACTTACAACCTTCTCCACTGTGCAGCCAGATCAGCACACAAACCTGTGAGCCAATAGACAGGTAGAGGTGGTTCTGCCGGCCCACCTATCAAAACACCTTGGCCGCAGGTATAAGGAGGAATACACTTGAATACAAATATTAAACCACGTTAACATTTACTAGTTTCATAAAATTCAGGCAATTTACAATGACAATCTTAGCCAGCATCCCAAATTGTACCCTATTCCTTATATAGTGTTTTTTTACCATGGGCCCTGGTCAAAATTAGTGCATTATATTGGGGAAAGGGTGCTATTTGAGACATAGTCATTGTTGGTCCAGCCCCTCACTTCATGTGTGCCATGATTGAAATGAGTGATAGTTCATTCATTCTACGGTGTGTGTTAATTAAATGGGGCCCTTGTGTTTCTGTCTTAATTCATGCTGTGAGTGAGAACTCTGATGCTCATTTCCTCGTTGTCAAGTGCTTTTATTGGATGGAGGAAATGAAGCTCTCAGAAAAAGACCARATTAATCTTCAGACGAGAGTCCACACCAAGACCCTCATTCTCATCTTTGTCGCTGTGGCAGCCAATCATCCTTTCTTATGTCCCGGCTCGATCGTAACGTTTGTTTATTTATGTTTTCCCAGCATAGGCTGTTTTAGTGGTATGTTGTTGAACTGGAAGAGATGAGAGAGAGAAGTTAAAAACATGGTGAAACTCCACTGAGTCAATAGAGAGGGCCAAACACTGGAGGACTCTAGTGTGTGGGAGTGGCAGGTCAATCATTTACCACAGTGATCTGAGTGGCCTGCTCTCAAGGAGTTTAGGACAGAGTACCATGGCAGTATGAGCACAGTAGGTTGATACTGAGGAGTATGGAGCGGCTGGAGAAATGAATGATGGAACTGAGAAGTCATTGGTGTTTAGTCAAGTTTATTCTCTTTATGGGAAGCAAGCCTCTCCTGTTTTCCTCTGATCTTAAGGTGAACTATATAACTACTTAATATGGAAATGTAACAGCAACTACTGAAAGTATTCAGACCCCTTGACTTTTTTCACATTTTGTTACATTACAGCCTTGTTCTAAAATGGATTAAATAACTATTGTCCTCTTCAGTCTACACATTTTTGCATATGTATTAAACTTTTATTTTTTTAAATACCTTATTTACGTAAGTATTCAGCACCTTTGCTATCAGACTGGAAATTGAGCTCCTGTTTCCATTGATCATCCTTCAGATGTTTCTACAACTTGATTGAAGTCCACCTGTGCTAAATTCAATTGATTGGACATGATTTGGAAAGGCACACACCTGTCTATATTTATTTATTTATTTTATTTTATTTAACCTTTATTGAACCAGGTAGGCTAGTTAAGAACAAGTTCTCATTTGCAACTGCGACCTGGCCAAGATAAAGCAAAGCAGTTCGACACATACAACAACACAGAGTTACACATGGAATAAACAAACATACAATCAATAATACAGTAGAAAAGTATATATACAGCATGTGCAAATAAGGTAGGATAAGGGAGGTAAAGCAATAAATAGGCCATTGTGGCGAAATAAGTACAATATAGCAATTAAACACTGGAATGGTAGAATGTGCAGAAGATGAATGTGCAAGAAGAGCTACTGGGGTGCAAAGGAACAAGATAAATAAATAAATACAGTATGGGGATGAGGTAGATAGATGGGCTGTTTACAGATGGGCTATGTACAGGTGCAGTGATCTGTGAGCTGCTCTGACAGCTGGTGCTTAAAACTAGTGAGGGAGATAAGAGTCTKCAGCTTTAGTGATTTTTGCAGTTCGTTCCAGTCATTGGTAGCAGAGAACTGGAAGGAGAGGTGGCCAAAAAAGAATTGGCTTTCGGGGTGACCAGTGAGGTATACCTGCTGGAGTGCGCGCTACGTGTGAGTGCTGCTATGGTGACCAGTGAACTGAGATAAGGCGGGGCTTTACCTAGCAGATACTTGTAGATGACCTGGAGCCAGTGGGTTTGGCGACGAGTATGAAGCGAGGGCCAGCCAACGAGAGCGTACAGGTCGCAGTGGTGGGTAGTATATGGGGRTTTGGTGACAAAACYGATGGCACTGTGATAYASTYCATCCAATMTMRTGAGTAGYGTGTTGGAGGCTATTTTGTAAATGACATCGCCGAAGTCGAGGATCAGTAGGATGGTCAGTTTTACGAGGGTATGTTTGGCAGCATGAGTGAAGGATGCTTTGTTGCGAAATAGGAAGCCGATTCTAGATTTGATTTTGGATTGGAGATGTTTAATGTGAGTCTGGAAGGAGAGTTTACAGTCTAACCAGACACCTAGGTATTTGTAGTTGTCCACATATTCGAAGTCAGAACCATCCAGAGTAGTGATGCTGGACGGGCGGGCAGGTGCGGGCAGCCATCGGTTGAAGAGCATGCATTTAAGAGCAGTTGGAGGCCACGGAAGGAGAGTTGTWTGGCATTGAAGCTCGTCTGGAGGTTAGTTAACACAGTGATTGATCACATACACATGGTTAGCAGATGTTATTGCGAGTGTAGCGAAATGCTTGTGCTTCTAGTTCCGACAGTGCAGCAATATCTAACAAGTAATCTAACAATTCTACCTAATACACAAAAATATACGTGAAGGGATGGATGGAATAAGAATATATACATATGAATATATGGATGAGCAGTGACCGAGTGGCATAGGCAAGATGCAATAAATGGTGTAAAATACAGTATAGACAAAGGGTGGCGTTATTAAAGTGACTAGTGAMCCATTTATTTAAGTTGCCAATGATTTCAAGTCTGTATGTAGGCAGCAGCCTCTCTGTGTTGGTGAAGGCTGTTTAACAGTCTGATGGCCTTGAGATAGAAGCTATTTTTCWGTCTCAGTCCCAGCTTTGATGCACATCTGTTGTGTTGTGTGACAAAACTGTACATTTTATTGGCCTTTTATTGTCCCCAGCACAAGGTAAAAGCACAAAATTGGAGCGAAATAAGCTTTTTGTGCGTATGGAAAATTTCTGGGATCTTTTATTTCAGCTCATGAAACATGGGACCAATACTTTACATGTTGTGTTTATATTTTTGTTCAGTATATATTTAAGGTTTATTTCGAGATGAACAGATTTGCAGCCAAATGATGAATTGCAGCATACATAGGCCTACGTAAGTAAATAAAATAAAATAAATATGAGATGTAGTGTACAATATTACAGTTAAGCAGTCCCCATGATTTGAATCCGGTGTGTAGTGCTAAGGCAAAAACTAAAACGTGCTAAAACTTTGGGTCCCCAGGACCAGGATGGAGAACCACTGGTCGATACAATAGGCTTCTTTTATACTCTCTCTCTCTCTTTTTCTCATTCTCTATTTCGCTCCCCATCTTATCTTCCTCTGGCATTCTGTCAGACTGCACCACCCCTCCTGGGTGTGCTGAGATGAAACCTGCTTTGGGAAGAAAGAGAGAGCTTGAGCTTCTTAAGGGCTGGTGTTAAATCTTTCATAAACCCGTCCCGTCTCTCACTATCCTCAGAGAGTACACGTCGCAATAACATTCACACAGACTTGAGGCACAGATAAGTGTAAACAGAGATGCGCTGTTTGGTCTCTTTAAAAGCATTGCATCCTATTGTTTGACATGCGTCTCTAGAGTAAATTTCCTCAGTATCTGCATTAAATACCGAGCTGTGAGACCATTTCTTCCTGGGATCACATTAATTGTGAAGAAAGGCCTCTTGGCCGAAATGTGCTATATCCACCTTTGTTAAAATGTAATAAAATATACAGACCACCAGAATTCTTGCCTCCCTGACTTCATTTTTATTACAATAATTGTGACATTGTAATAATGCACTTGTCATTTCGTCCTAAAGATGACGTGTATTATGGTCCCTGCAGATACTCTCCGATGGTCCTTCGTTAGTCAGTCCTAAGGTGAAAACAGCCAGAGAATAACCCGGAGAGGAATGTTGGAGTCATCTGCTCATCAGGCCCAAGACATTGTGCTCCAAAGTCTGTTTACAGAGACCTCACAACCACAACTTATCAGTGGAAAAAGCCATAACAGTGAATTGTGATTGGAAATGGCCTCTTCAGTCCTATATCTGTAATGTAAGGAAAATATATTACATCCCAGGACTCCATAGATGGGATTCAGTGTCACATAAGGGGTCATAAGCTACTTGTTGGTAATGGTCAAGCTCAGCACGGGGTTTTCAGTGAATGTGGTTAGGTTCTTGAGCACGCCAAGCTCCAAGCACTCACTCCCAAATCATTTCAATTCATGGCACTGAGGACTGTGAACAGGACTGTGAGTGGGTGGTGAGATCCTGGCTGTGTCCCAAATGGCACCCTATTTCCTACACAGTGCACTACTTATTCCATATGTAGAGCACCTAATGTAGTGCTCTATATAGGGAATAAGGTGCTATTTGGGACAACAACCCTGTAACAGAGCTGTGTTTCAGCACCAGCAAGTCGTGAAGGAGGGGTCCTGCACCACCCAGTAGCCTAGCCCACTCACTCACACACTGAGAAAATGCATACCTAAGTGTCTCTCCCTATAAGAAGGGTTACACCATCGGCACACACCCATTCCAGAATTATCAATGGGCCTTTCAAAACGTCATCACACAGACGTACTATAGGCCTGCGTGCCATGAGATATTTTCTGCTACACAACAACATATACGCCGATGAAATTGTTAAGTTGTAGGTCTCTAATGACTCCTTATCACAAAGCCATCCAGACAGTTAATTAAAACAGCCAAAAATGCAATGGGACTAACCAATGTGTGCGTCCTAAATGGCACCCTATTCACTATATAATGTGCTACTTTTGCCCTATGGGCTCAGGTCAAAAGTAGCATACTACTGTATATAGGAAATAGGGTGCCATTTGGAACGCAGACAATGCTGTATAACATTCAATGTTACAGCATCACAGAAGATGCGGAATCAGCTACACAGATATCAAGAAAGCATTTAGCTGGTTTCCCACTTAAATATTGCTCGGACCTTGAAGACATCGCACATCAACCTTTGTATAGGCTACTGTCCAGAAACCATAGGCTACTGTCCAGAAACCATAGGCTACTGTCCAGAAACCATAGGCTACTGTCCAGAAACCATAGGCTACTGNGTCCAGAAACCATAGGCTACTGTCCAGAAACCATAGGCTACTGTCCAGAAACCATAGGCTACTGTCCAGAAACCATAGGCTACTGTCCAGAAACCTATGTGTAGGCAGAAACTATGGAGTGGCTTGTAAAGGGCAAAGGTGTTTTGGACAGAAAAGATGCAGAAACATTAATGGTGCCACCAAAACCTTTTTGTGCCAGACATATCCCAAAACTATTCTAAACCTATCTAGTTCACTCTAGATAAACAGCTGTTTGCCATTCATTGGGATGTACAATGTCACTTTTTTAAGGCAAAAAGAGCTTAAGCGCCTATCTGTTTGCCTTTCAGACCACAGGTCTGGCCACCCAGACTGATCTGGGCTGGGGGGCTTTGGTGGGGATGACAGGGTGGTTAGAGGGGTACTAAACCCACTGTATAAAAGTCAGTTTAGGTCCACAATTATAGTAACCTACCCCTGTAACTAATGACGTAGCTACTATTATGAGAATTCCATTGATGCACCCATGTAGGCTTGTAATGTGTCTGCTACATGAAGGGGCTGGATCATAGGGAATACAATATCATTGACCACACTTGGCACCGCCGAAGCATACTATAGCCCATGCTAAACCATGGCACGTGCAAGGCTGATCTAAGCCAATAAAACAATGAGCACAGTTTGTCATGGAGTCAAATGGAGCATAATCAGGGCAGATAGGACAGATGTGGTCACATGACGCTAGAGTTTTGCAGAGAAAAMGCTTTTAAAAGCATAAGACATCTATAGTCTTATCTAACCGATGGGGATGCAAACCGGCCCCAACAAAAGGAGCCTAGGACACCTCGCTTGATTCATGGGAAAGCCATCGGCCTGCCTTTGTGGCTGCCCTTCTGCTGTGCAAATAGTCCAAACTGTTCATTGGCCGTCTCCCATTCTCTCTCCCGGCACATTGTTTGTGTCCTTGCATTTCATTTTGACTGGGGAAGATTGCTCTCAGAGCCACTGAGCAAACAGTGGAGAAAGGAGCCTGCCATCTTCCTCTGTTCCCAGGAGAACTAGCATTTTTATTTCAGCTCCAAGCTGTCAAAGGAGCCAAGAGTTTATGTCAGGATGCTGAATGAATTGCTTTAAGCCGGGGGGGCTGGCCACCGCCACTTTTATCAGCAAATGCTCCGTTAAATGTTTCCTACAGATTATTATATGCCTCCGCTCCTCCACTCTATCGTCTAACCACTGCACGGAATATTGAAACATTTACAAATGTTTGGATTAAAAAATGATGCATTAATTTCACAGTTGTCTCCATTGCCCCATAGAAGTTAATTTCACAGTTGCCTCCATTGCCCCATAGAGGTTAATTTCACAGTTGCCTCCATTGCGAGAACAGTCATTTCAGTGTGGCTGATTGTCATGGGTTTCAATGGCAAATAATTGTTTTGATCCTTCGTTGTTTTTCTTATTTTCTGGTATGAGATTTTTTGTGATCTTCATGGAACTCTAAACTAGCACATTGATTTCATTTTGATAGATCTCAAAGTGTTTGGAATTCTGTCCTGTGCTGAATATGGTATTTCTTGAGTCTGAAGACAGAGTAATTACTAAAGCATCAGACATCTAATAACCTTGCCTTGCCTCGTAGGGTAGCGTCCTAAATGGTGCCCTATTTCCTATATTGCCCTATGGGCTCTGGTCAAAAGTAGTGCACTAATTAGGAGAGAGCATTTAGGACGTAACCATGGCCTACGTACATGCATGGGAAAACCCATCGATCCTGTCTGAGGTTCAAAGAAGACCGTGGGTTATTGAGTAACTCACCGTGTCTGTACCCCGACCCACCCTTAACTGACCATTCTCCCAGCCAGGCAGGTCCAATCCTGTCCTCTGCTCTCTCTGCAGTCTTCTAACTGCATCTACAATGATTGCGTCCCAAATGGCACCCTATTCCCTATATAGTGCACTACTTTTGACCAGGGCCCATAGGGCTCTCTGATAGACAGATACCTGTCGATCCAGATATGTGAGAGAGTGTAGCCTATGCTGTAACTTCCTTTTTTCATAAGCGTTCCAGCGGTGGTACATTCACATTTTAGACACACTGCATTTACGTTCTTGCTGTGGCTAGAGTCTCACTACTCAAATCGCTAATTTATTTTTTGTTACATAGTACTACCTCTGAAGATTTAGCAGGCCCCAACATAACATCTCCTCTCTGTTGTCCTCAGCATCTCTGTCTACAGTGTAGATCCAGCCAAGGTCATTATTTTGTGTATTGGCACGGTCTCTTTCACGCCACTCAGCAGGCTTCCCAGTGGGAACATCCATACAGTGGGGAACTGAGCCTGTCTGCAGTGGGGAACATTATAGCAAGATCTCCATGTTAAATCTCCCACTGATGACAGGTCTTTCTGTTGCTAATGGTAAAACAAGCTCCAATCACATTAGATAAATCAGGTTTTGGGTGCTATGGGGGCATTGGCATTACAATGGACCATTCATTTAATCTGTCAGATAATTAAAATGGATCCCTTTAATTGTCAACCTCTGGAACACTGTGTGGGCATCAGGGGAGTTGCCTGCAGAGAGCCTGTGGCCTTTCTTTCTGCCATAGAGCCCAATACACAACCCACGGCTTTGAAAATGATGTCTTTCTTAAAGCACCCACCTATACTATACTTTCCTGTAGTCAGGGGTATGTGCGATAATGATACATGATAATGTGTGAAATGAGAAGGCTATGAAATGCAGTGGAATTGCTAGTTTTCTTGTAGCTTTTTGAAATGTTAGATTATTTTTCACAACCTTACAGTTAATTATAACACTTTCAATATCAGAAATCTATTTTTTATTACATTGCCATCTCAATATACCTCAATGACCTGCGGCTTCATTTATAACCAAAGTGTAACACTACCAGCTGACATTTGTTTTCCCACACTCCTTTGCTAAACCATAAGGTTCCCAGGTTGTTATTGCACACAGGCCTCTTGAGTTGACAGGAGCCCTCTGTCATCKGCTTGCAGTGCAGACCATGCAGACTAGAGATCCCCCTCCTCCCATGATGGATAGATGGATGGATTTATTGATGGATTGACTTTTCCCTCAGTGTGAGAGCCTTGAGGAGGACGTAAAGAGGAGCCAGTGAGGAGGTCAGGGCCGGTTCAGACTGCTGGCAGGACTCTCAGCCCAGTCAATGGGACAGTGTTGACACAGAGCTGTGTGTGAGAGAGGGCTCCGTCCCTCCATCCCCGAGCGTCAACGGCACTGTGCCGACCGCCTATGAAAGGCTCCCCCACGGCAGGAATTTCGCACCAGGCTGCCATAAAAGATCAAGCAATCAACTCTGGCAAGCAGAGTCCTCCTCTGTCACACACATTCTCACCCTATGGACCAAGTGCCTTCCCTTATCCAGCTTCTACTGTCGTGGTTTGGCACTTTTCCGTGATGTCCAAAAGGGGGATATGCTATGTGATAAAAGGCACAGTTGCTCCTAAGATTGTTGTCGTTGTGGATGGAACACGGTTCACCCCTTGCAGTCTGATAGGAATCAGGTTAGGTATCACAGACCTAATGGAAAGAGGATGTCCCAAACCTGAGCCCTCCATCTAAAACTCCTCTTGTTTATACAGTACACACAAAAAATACAACTACATGTTTCCAATTTGCCTATTTCTCCCCGGGTAATGGGGGCAGGTTTTGGCGGCAGGTAGCCTATAGTGGTTAGAGCGTTGGGCCAGTAACCAAAATAAGATTTAGGCCTAAAACCAGAGTGGAGTTAAAAGCCACACCCTCCAATAGCTTAAAGCAGTATTAGGCTACAGCTTGTAAAACTGGTATCACAAATCACCTTGGAGACCACTCTACTTGGGTGTTCCAGGACTAGGTCCAGCCAAAATGGCTCATGAGGGCATCATAGTTGGGTACTAGTGCCCTCCATGGAATCAATGGGCAATATACTGTGCCAATGGGTACAATGTGAAYCTAACATTTTCGAGCATCTAAATGGGATTAGATTAAATTCAAAATAAAAGTATTATCCTTAATAAAAAATAAAATACTAAAATCATGATTTTTATTCGTTGAACAAGATGCAAAATAGGCAGGCTATTGTGAACGTTATGGACGTAGTTTATTTAATCTCGAAGACCAGTTATGTCTTGTTCTGACCATTTTCAAACCGTCGAAGGGCTATATTGCAGCTAGTCCGTTATTTGAACCGAGGCTCTGAGATTAAGTTTGTGAGCATACACTAATTTAATGTTTAGAAGGCTAATTGACAAATCCAGGACCTGCATTACCAGTGGAATTGGAGTGAATCAATTATTTAAAGACCGAAGCTGTCTGCCAGTGTCAGGTACTGATCACAGCTCATGCTGAAGATGAACTCTACCAGAGAAACCATGCCGGATAGCAGAGGGGTCACCTCCATCAATACACCTAAAACGTGTCCCTGCATTGGTTATTTCTAGACTGCTTTAAACAAACATTTGCCTATAACGATAAAGCAATTTATAACAGAATATAATAATAATGAAGTATTAATATTATTAATAATATTATCGTTATTAATATTATTATTGTATATATATATATTTTTATCATTATCAATATTGTGTCTATATAAACATTGCTTATAGGCCTACACATAATGTTCATATTTCACTTACGGTATAAATTTATATTCGAAGAAAAACGAATATTAATTCAACACTAGAAAGAAATTTCAATCTGGCAAGTAATTGCCGATAAAGCACAATGCACTCTCATACCAAAATGCATCAATCAGAGATGCTCTCCATCCCTTTTCAAGAGATACATTTTCTTCTCCATGCAAAACTATCCCCTGAACGAATCAACATTTAATYAAAATAAAAACAAAAATCTATCCACAGAAAGACCACAGGCATGAACAAGGCTCAAGAGAAATTGTCCATTGACATTTTTGAATGCCTACTTCTGGATAGGTTTGTTGCCGTTGGACATTACATTACATTACATTTAAGTCATTTAGCAGACGCTCATATCCAGAGCGACTTACATGAAAGCGACGAGATCTTGGAAGGCAGCAAACTGCTTCGGAGGACTGAAGTCATCGCAGCATTTATTTGAAAGCTATCTCTGTCAGTTTATTTAGCCACAACGAAAGATGTCACTAGCTTGCTAGTTTAGAATAAAACAATATTGTTTTAAACTGATGATATCGATTTGTTTAATAAACTTTGCATAAGAGAGACATTTGAAATATTTGTGTAAATGTAGCTATCGACACTAATAGCCATATAGCCTAATGTAAAGATTGCAAATGTGACTTTGAGGCGTTTACTGTAAATGTATGTTGTTTGCAGGTTCTTATCCGACGCATTTTGCACCGATCAATGATGACCATGAGTCGGTCACATTAGGGCAGTGCGACCCAATTCCGGTTCTGGACGGCCTAAACTCYAAATACTTCTGTTTTTTGTTTCTACCTTGGTAGTGAATTGCACTCAACTGGTGTCCCAGGTCAGAATCAGTCCCTTATTAGAAGAAGAGGATGAAAAGCAGAAGTGTTTCGGCCCCGACAGGGGCGGAAATTGGGCAGCCCTGCATTAGGGGATACTGTTGGTAAAATGTAGCAAAATGTGGATGAGATTATAGTCCTTTTCACACATAGGGCTTCACTTTATTTTTTGGGGGGGGAGTAAATGTTTTTAAATAAAAGGTTAATACGCGTTAGTTCGTTCTTTGTGAACATGGCTTATTGTTCACGTTTTCTCGGTGAAAGCAACACGGGCTGCCATTCCATCCCGAAGTTGTTGATGTAATCAGAACGGGCTCTGACATGGGTTCAGTTTATCAGTTAGGATCAGTGGTGAGTCACACGTTAAGTGGTTTAAGAGCAACACAGTGTCAGGGGCTCCATGTGGGACTAACATCACCAGCACTTTCATTGTGTACTGTTCTTTCTCCCTCCCTTGCACTTGTCTATTTTACAGGAGCTATTGTGCGATAATGGCACAAATGTCATGCATCATATGCAAATGATGTTGGTGCTCGGTGGGGTTCAGGGAAGGACAGGTGTGGGACATATAACGGGAAGTCATTCGAGAATTGTCATGGTTGTCCGTTCATGTCATATTAATAATAGGCTAAATAATAAATAATGTGGTTAAGTTACGTTTAATAATATGAATAATGCATTATTATACATTCTTTTTGGTGTGGTGCTTTTCGTTTCGTTTCTTGGCGAAAATAAAAACCTTTTTCCTAAATGTGGGCAATTGGATAGGCTATAGTGGTGCACTATTGAATAGTATTTAATATTATATATCAGGGATGGGCAATTCCAGTCCTCGGGGCCCGGAGTGGTGTCACATCTTCGCCCCATCCATAGCAAACACAGCTGATCAAACTAATTGCATTCTAAAGTGAAGATCATGTAGTTGATTGTTGGAGTCAGGTGTGTTAGCTGGGACTGGGGAAAAACTGTGACACCAATCAGACCCCCGAGTTTCCCATCCCTGGTATATATAGGGTTATATGTAGTGGTGTGTGTGTGTGTGTGTGTGTGTGTGTGTGTGTGTGTGTGTGTGTGTGTGTGTGTGTGTGTGTGTGTGTGTGTGTGTGTGTGGTGTGTGTGTGTGTGTGTGTGTGTGTGTGTGTGTGTGTGTGTGTGTGTGTGTGTGGTGTGTGTGTGGTTGTGTTTTGTTGTTTTACACACGTAGGCCTATAAATACAGAACCCTTACTTTACTCATTGATGGTGCTTATCTTTCATTGTTTTATATTTGCCATAATTGCTAGCCTTTCTAATAAAGATGCTCGATGTTTTTAACATTTTTGAATCATGCAGTTAGGCCTATTGAATAATTAGCCTGTATTCTTATGTTTCCTTATAGTAATGCACAATAAAGGTCATATCAAAAAACATCAAATAATACTTTAATATAGATTTTCAGCAGCTCATGAATACAACATGAACAACGTATAGTTATAGGGATACACAAACGTATTGGCATAGAGAATGTCTCACAATTTGTAACACAGTTACGCCTTCAAATTCATGTAAAAATGGCTGTATGAAATCATTTCTTCCCATATCAAACATAATTTGAACGAATTTGCAATGAGACAGGTCCCTTCCATGTCCAATGTCCATAAAATGTGACGCATAAAACAAAAAAACTACAATTTACAAATGTACAAATTGTATTGCTAGAAAAGTTAATTGAATGCTGATAAAAATCAAGAAGAGTTACATGATTGGCCTCGAATACACACCTTGTAGTAAGAAGTGTCTGTGGGTGTCGAAGCAACATCTAAGCCCGTTTTTAGTCGACATTGAGCCCATGGACGTGCCCCTGTCACGGTGAACCATAGCCGTGATACTGCCAATCATCTGTTGCATAGAACGTTTGTTAGGTCGCATTTTGTGGTGCATGCTGGCTGCTGCTCCGACGACATTAAGATTGTTGATGGAGAACGGGTGGTTGAACTGACATAGTGGTGCTCGGCTTGCAGGTGCGCTTCGTGCACGAGCACGCGAGTGATGTTGAAAGACGGAAGATGGTGTGTCTGTGGGACCAGGAGTGGGCGCGTGCTCGGGGGGCTCATTACCTGCTGCCGGGGTTTTCGGGTCAGATACGGGCCGTTTGAACGTCTTTTAACGACAAGGGTATGATGGGGTGATTCGATTACGGCGTTACAGCTGCTCACGGCCTCTGGGCGGCTGTAGGGCCTCCCTCGGAAGTTTTTCCTCCCGTTTCCCTGCGGAGGTCTTTCTCGCAGCGCTGAACCGCTTTTGGGCCTTCGGAGATAGCAGCCGTTCTCAAACATGCTTCCCTGAGTCCCGGTGAAAGTCCAGAAAGATCCTTTGCCTGGTTTATCCGGGGACCTGGGCAGCTTTGAGGAAGCAGTCGTTGAAAGATAGAAGAGTGGCGCGATAGAGTTTTGGGCCAGCGCTGCTGGTTCTGTCTGTAGAAGGGGAAGAGGTCCTGGACCATGTATAGCTCATTCAACGTCAGCATCTTTGTGGTAGACTGCTGTAAGGCCATGGTGATGAGAGAAATGTAGGCAATATGGGGCTTGGCGTGCGTATAGCTTCTCCTGTAGTTTTGGGGTCCCTTGACCTTATGTTGGAGCTGTCCATACATGGGTGGCTCATCACGCTCATATTGCTATAGAGGTCAGGGCATGCATCGATGGAGCTGGTGCTTATGGGGCTCATATTCGGATTCAGCGTCGCGTCATGCCCGCCATCCCTGCTCCCATCTACGTGGCAGTGGCGCCGGAGCCCGGTGACATCCCGGCCATGGAGTGGTTCAACACCGTGTTGACTGTATGACATGTTCATTGGGGCTGCCTGTCATGTTGCTGGTTGAAGTCATTCCAGGCATGCTCATATAGCTGCTCATCGAGTTCATTCCCAGCCCGGTGTGTTGTGTCATGTTTCCAACTGAGGTGTAGCACTGAAAAGAGTGCACGAGGTCAATAATAGCTTTAACAATGTGAAATAAAGACTTCTAGTAAAATGACAACGAAATAATTAGGCCTACGTAAATTAGTWGTCATTTAGATAAACATGTATTTTTTAGTCGGTTAAATATCAAATTTTAGTCTATAAATTGTAACGTCACAATTACGTTCAAACAGGGAAGTGCATATACATCCTAAAGAATATTGTAAATATTTTTTTATATTTTTTATTCCAAGTCTGATTACACGGCAAAACGAAAACGATTGAAAAGGGAAGGAATGGATCAACGAATAGCCCAGTGAGGCGAACTGGTCACGGTGTTCTCCGTAATAATTCGATAGTCAAAATAGAAATGTGCCTATAGGCTTGAATAATTAGAAATACATTTCAGATTCAATTCGATTTTCAGAATATTAAATAGCCTATTCAGGTCATATATTTCGTAAATGTCCTTTCCATTCTCCCTAGAAATTGGTCAGGATATCGAAAAAGACCCACTGGGCACACACTGGTTGAATCAACGTTTTTTTAAACATTTAAATTATATTAGGCTACGTTGAATCAACTTGGAATAGACGTTGCATTGACGTCTGTGCCCAACCGGGGAGAGATCCGGGAGGATTTGTAGGTGCCTCAAGTCAATATTTGATCACAAAGTTAATATTATCTCAAGGCTAGTATTGAGTTGTATAGACAGCAAAATACATATATAAACTCTACCCACCTCGGGCTCTCCGTAGTAAGCACTCCAGTCTGAATGCTCGTGTCCTTCCATTTTAACAGCGCTTAGCATTGTGGACAGTCCAAAACAAATTTCCCTCAAAAGCCTCAGTCTCAGCAGAAAATGAAGTGAAAAACGGCCCTAAAACCGATTTGGGACCACAGGCTACCCAGGTCGTTTAGTCTGCTTGCTGCCTAGTGACTGGTTCATGGGTATCTTTCTGCCCTGAGTGCCTTCAGACACTGTAAAGCGACTGACGATGACAGGAGTTAATGACGTTGGCTCCTCGCCTTGCTGTGGTATAGCAGCACTGCGTTTCGCTGAGCGCTCAACCCTCCAATCCTTACTCCTTCAGTGCCCTATTTGAATAATCTGCTCACACCTAGACACGAGCCTCATCCGTTGACCGTCGATTGAAGCTTACACCTGCGCTGGCTGAAAAGGCCAGACCCATTTAAAAGGATCCAATACATCAAATGTGATTGTTTTCCTCCAGAAAAAAACGACAAGGAATTTACAATTATAAGAGGGCTTTATATTAAGGGCTTTATATATATTATATTAAGGGCTTTATATTAATGCTATTCCCTTTCTCTGTGTTAGCCTTAATTATGTGATTTGGCATCTTCTGACCAACCGAGTATTATTGTTTCTATCAAGGAGTGTGGACTTCACCTCACTTAATTTATATGCGTTTCACATTTTACAGTTTTAATCAAAAATGTAATGAACATTTTTTGGTCAAAATAAACAAGGCATTTCTGAACCAGTTATTTTCACAAAACCACAATAATACACCGATGTAAGAAATAGGTCAATTGATACTGGGACATTATGGGTATAAACCACCACTTTAAATACTTATTTAGGCCACACTGAATACCGATTTGGACTATAACATGGTAATGTTTATATTTCAGCCATAAGTACAGGGGTCCATGCATCGATTCAATTCTGCTGTGAGGGAGCCATAAGGTACACAGTCGTGTTGACGTCAAAGCAGAAATTCGTAGAACGTTGTGTTCCACCTATTTGAATTTCGAAACATTGCAAACATTTTAGGGTCAACTCGAGGGAGTTTATAACATTTTGGATAGTCATCATTCATTTATATGCCGAATATTGTGCATATTTGCCTCTTGAATTATAATTATTACTGCAACTAATGTAATTGTATTGTATTTATTTTATTATACGTCCATTGTGTAATAGAAAATACATCAGTCGGTTACAAATGATTGAGCTCTAAACTATATTATATTTCAGGCTAGGCCTATTTTAATTACCCCTGATTTCTTTAGTGGCTGTTTGGAGAATAGAGAGTATTCAAACATAGCATAGCACTGTCTATACTCTCTGTCTTTGACCATAATTCTATTGACTTTTGTGAGGGCCTTGCTGCACTATGTTTGATATGACGGTTACAAGAGAAGTTTATCTAAAGTGTTTGATCACTAGAGATGGAATGGATGTCCACAGCAATTGCTGATAAAACCAGCATCGGAAAACAAGGATACTATTGAGGTGATATTAACGGAGCAGTTTAACTGGTATTGTATTTGCCGAATACACACGAGTGCACGCGCACAGGCCAGGCTACATCACGATGGAATCTTTAGATCATGGTGTTTGAAGAATGTCTGATATTTAATTTTGATAACTTTCATAACAAACTATTCCTAATGACTATCAGAATAATGCAACGAAAACGTTAAGCCATACGCTATATACATAACACGAGAACCATACACGCAATTACGAACTGCTTCTGTCAACAAATTATTAATGCTGTTATAAATATATATAGCTTATGGATATGTTATGAAGTAATTATGTGCCATTTTATTAAGGTTACTGTGTAGACTATAATCAATGGCAACTTGTGATAATGTGTTGCTGCTGTCACATAGATAGTTAACAGATGAAGGTTCATGTCAGATCGCCTTGTGTGGCCTCACATTCTTATGGGCCACTGTTGATAGCTGCACTATTGGGTCAATCAGGGTCTTCTCACAAGCAGTGAAATACAGTATTATAGTGGCCTATTGCTCTTGCCAAATGTGCTGAGGTTGATCAATCACAAAGGGTGTCAACAAAGGCAGCACAATGGCCTTAAAATCAAGAATGACATTAGAAGTAGAGTAGAACATAGCATTACCCTCAGAACAAGTTACCTACCATCTCTTTGATTCTGTGAATGATGTGTTTGAAGAGAATGCACTCATGTAGAATAGGGAAAAGGACAGGCATGACTGTGGATGTGTGGCGATCTCAAAGAAAGGGACAGGCATGATTGTGGATGTGTGGCGTTCTCAAAGAAAAGGACAGGCATGACTGTGGATGTGTGGCGTTCTCAAAGAAAAGAGCAGGCATACTGTGGATGTGTGGCGTTCTCAAAGAAAAGGACAGGCATGACTGTGGATGTGTGGCGATCTCAAAGAAAGGGACAGGCATGATTGTGGATGTGTGGCGTTCTCAAAGGAAATGCAGGCATGACTGTGGATGTGTGGCGATCTCAAAGGAAATGACAGGCATGACTGTGGATGTGTGGCGATCTCAAAGAAAAGGACAGGCATGACTGTGGATGTGTGGCGTTCTCAAAGGAAATGACAGGCATGACTGTGGATGTGTGGCGTTCTCAAAGAAAGGACAGGCATGACTGTGGTGTGTGGCGATCTCAAAGAAATGACAGGCATGACTGTGGAAGTGTGGCGTTCTCAAAGGAAGGACAGGCATGACTGTGGAAGTGTGGCGTTCTCAAAGAAAAGGACAGGATGACTGTGGATGTGTGGCGTTCTCAAAGAAAGGACAGGCATGACTGTTGAAGTGTGGCGTTCTCAAAGAAAAGGACAGGCATGACTGTGGTGTGTGGCGATCTCAAAGGAAATGACAGGCATGACTGATGGATGTGTGGCGTTCTCAAGAGGAAATGACAGGCATGACTGTGGATGTGTGGCGTTCTCAAAGGAAATGACAGGCATGAACTGTGGATGTGTGGCGATCTCAAAGATAAGGACAGGCATGACTGTGGATGTGTGGCGTTCTCAAAGGAAAGAAGAAGCAAAAACAGCAACACAAAACTCTAACATGCATTTACATTTTCAGAGAGTGGGGACAGGAATGTGCCAGTTTCATTATGTTTTCCACTGTGGCATAGGGATATAAAATCCCCTTAATTAGTTGTTCTACCAGTTACCCTCGTCCGCCCAAACAACTTTTCAAGAAATACAAAGACAAGAGGTTAAGCTTGTGATTTATCAAAGCAAAATTCATAAAGAGTCTATTCAGTGTGAGATGAAACCACAAAATGCTCGCGGCCAATTGCCTATAGTGACAGCAAATATACCAGAGTGAGTGAGTCTTGAGTCGGGGCCTTTATCCTGTGCAGCTGTGACAACGGCTGTTGGCTGCAGGTTTGCGGCTTGCCACAGTGTGTTTACCTGGAGATGAATCTGAAAGGCAGCGGGACAGAGAGGACACACAACCAAGGTGAAAGGGAACAAGAGACGGCTGTTTCAGATCTGAGGAGAGCAGTTTTGCACAAGCTGGCTGGACCATCATGCACTCTGCGCACACACACAGGGGCCCGAGACCCGGAAGAGCGCAGTATCTCAACCAATACGCTCCTTTTCATATTGAAAGCATATTGTGGGTTGAAATGGAAGACAGTTTAGATTTCACAGGACCCATTAGCATTTAATTCAGCATTCCAGGTCCCTGTCATGCAAAAAGCCTCTTTTAAGGAATAAATGATTAACCTATAGAAATAACTTTTTCTTCTCTTCTTTTGGTGTGGATGAGTTGAATGAACACGGTTTTATTTCAACAGTTGAGATATGCATGTATGTGTATTCTACTGTATTCTACTGTATACTATGATAGTAGTTTTTCATTACAGTAAATCTTTCTTCTGAAACCTATTATAGCTGACGGCTTTGTGAGCCTTTTCCCATCAGCCTGGTGGCTCTTGGCTTGGATATTACAGCGATTTGTTGTATCCCCTCATGTGAATAAGGGAAATACAAAACATGACATCACAAAGACACTTCCATCCATCCCAGAGACATCAAGCTACCTCACATTGTCCTCTGATTTTCATGATACAATTGGTGGTGTTAACTGAGAAACAGTGTGGGGCCTTCTTCAGTAGTACCAGCAAGAGCTTCACTGATGTCATTCTCAGCTCCATGACAAAGCTCCCTACCGGCAAACAACATAAGTGTCCAATCTGTGTTTGTCAACCAGAGAATGCCCCTTCCAGATCCTAATAAACCTTCTCCTTTTCAAGCTCTGACAGCTAACAGGCTAACCACAGTGGAGGCCAATGGCATGGCCACTCCTCAGTGATGCATCCCAAATGGCTCCCTATTCCTTATATAGTCCACTAATTTGGACTAGGCACCATACGATTCTGGTCAAAAGTAGTGCACAATGTAGGGAGTAGGGTGCCATTTGGGACGCACCCTCAGATTACCACCTCCTCAGCCTCCTGCAGTTCTGGACAAACATGGCCCTTCTCCATATGAAGCACAATGAGGTAGGCAGGGTGAGAAACAGCCGCCCGGCGGGGGAGCCACCACTCATTCCCAGAACTTCCTGGGCCGACCCGTCTGGGCCTTCCCCTCAGCAGTAGCAGCCAGCTGCCTTCCTGGCTAGGCAGCCCACCCTAACAGCCAGCCAGATGTGTGTATCTCAGGTGAGCAAATATTGTCACTTAGTTAAGACTTCTGTGTTCCCCTCCTACAGAGGCTGGTGTATTCCTAGGGGCTGCAGGAAGTGCAAGTAGCACTGTGAAGTTCCCTGGAATGAGAAGTTATAAGATGCACAGCGGGGGGGGGGTTAGCTAATTAAACTAAGGGATGCCCACCTCAACCCTCTATCACTAACCATGTACGATAGTTAACTGGGTACGATAGTTAACTGAGTGCGATAGTTAACTGGGTGCGATAGTTAACGACAGCATATGTCCCAAATGGCACCCTATTCTCTAAATAGTGCACTAATTAGTTGTGTTGCTGCCTACCCTCACCACCTGGAGGCGGCCTGTAAGGAAGTCCAGGATCCCATGGTTTAATCCCATGGTCCTTAGTTTAGTGATGAGCTTGGAGGGCACAATGGTGTTGAACGCTGAGCTGTAGTCAATAAACAGCATTCTCACATAGGTGTTCCTTTTGTCCAGGTGGGAAAGGGCAGTGTGGAGGGCAATAGAGATTGCGTAATTTGTGGAGCTGTTGGGGCGGTATGCGAGTTGGAGTGGGTACAGGGTGTCTGGGATGAGGGTGTTGATGTAAGCCATGACCAGCCTTTCAATGCTACAGATGTGAGTGCTGCGGGGCGATAGTCATTTTGACAGGTTACCTTAGTGTTCTTGGGCACAGGGACTATGGTGGTCTGCTTGAAACATGTAGGTCAGGGTTCCCCAACTGGCGGTCCGTGGGCCTAATTTGGCCTGCGGGTGTTTTTGGGGGGAAACATTTAAATTAAAATGTAATTTTATTATTTGTTTTGTTTTTCATAAAGGACTGTAAAAACACCAAGAAATGATCTCCAAGTGAATTTTAATTTAAGAAATCTGTTCCCAAGTATTCCTATGCATAATAGATAGACATATGATCATGTACAAATGTAAGCAATGTTTGAAATTATTATGTTTTAGTCAAACATTATATCTGATTGGGCTTCTTGCGGTCAATTTGCAGTCTACAAATGATTTGTAATCATGTTCCGGACCTCCGTGTTCCGGAAATCGGCCCGCAGCTGAATCTAGTTGATGATCCCTGATGAAGGTATTACAGACCTGGTCAGGGAAAGGTTGAAAATATCAGTGAAGACACTTGCCAGCTGGTCAGCACATGCTCTGAGTACGCGCCCTGGTAATCCTTGTAAATGTTCTCACATCGGCTATGGAGAAAGTGATCACACAGTCGTCCAGAATAGCTGGTACTCTCATGCATAGGTTCAGCGTTGCTAGCCTTGAAGCGCACTTAGAAGGTATTTAGTTCGTCTGGTAGGCTCACAACACTGGACAGCTCGCGGCTGGGTTTTCCTTTGTAATCAGTGATAGTTTGCACGGATGAGCGTCAGAGCCGGTGTAGTAGGATTTGATCTTGGTCCTGTATTGACGCTTCGCTTGTTTGATGGTTCGGTGTAGCGCTATTTCATATAAGCGTCCGGATTAGTGTCCCGCTCCTTGAAAGTGTCTGCTCTAGCCTTTAGTTCAGTGTTGCCTGTAATCCATGGCTTCTGGTTGAGATATGTACGTACGTACGGTCACTGTGGGCACGATGTCGTTGATGCACTTAATAATGAAGCCAGTGACTGATGTGGTACTCCTCAATGCCATCGGATGAATCCTGGAAAATGTTTCAGTCTGTGCTAGCGAAACAGTCCTGTAGCTTAGCATCCGCTTCATCGGACCACTTCCGTATTGATACTTTCTGTTTGAGTTTTTGCTTTTAAGCAGGAATCAGGAGGATATAGTTATGTTCAGATTTGCCAAATGGAGGGTGAGGGAGGGCGAGGGAGCGCTTTGTATGCGTCTCTGTGTGGAGTAAAGGTGATCTTGGGGCGGCAGGTGGTGGTTAGAGCTTTGGGCCAGTAACTGAAAGGTTGCTAGATTGAATCCCCGAGCTGACAAGGTAAAAATCTGTCGTTCTGCCCCTGAACAAGGCAGTTAACCCACTGTTCCTAGGCTGTCACTGTAAATAAGAATTTGTTCATAACTGACTTGCCTAGTTAAATAAAGGTTACATTTTTTTCACCTCTAGTTGCACAGGTGACATGCTGGTAGAAGTTAAGTAAAACTGATTTCAGTTTTGCTGCATTAAAATCACCGGCGAGCATTTTCTTTTTTGTTTATGGCCCTATACAGCTTGTTGGGTGTGGTCTTAGTGCTAGCATCGATTTATGGTGGTAAATAGACAGATACTAAAAATATAGATGAAAACGCTCTTGGTAAATAGTGTGGTACTGTATTCTAACTCAGGTGAGCAGAACCTTGAGACTTCCTTAATATTGGAGATCACTCAAAAGTTTTTGTTAACAAAGAGACACACACCCCCTCCTCTGAGCTTCCCGACGCAGCCGTTCTGTCCTGCCGACGGATAGAAAAACCATCTAGATTTATATTTACTATGTCGTTGCCCAGCCACAACTCATAGGACATTACAGTTATTCAGATCACTTTGATAGGATAGTCTCGAACAGAGCTCATCCAGTTTATTCTCCAGTGATTGAACGGAGTGTAGAGGTGATTTTATCCACTCCGACATAGTTTCGTCAGGTGTCCCGCCCTCCGGCCTCTATAGCGCCGTCCCCTCCTTCTTCGATTCTCAGGATTTGGGACTGGTCCGCGGTAATTAATATGTTGTTCTCCTCTGACTCATTGAAGTAGAAGTCCTTGTCCAAATTTAAGTTAGTGACAGCTGTTCTGATGTCCAGAAGCTCTTTTCAGTCAAAGGAAACAATGGCGGAAACATTATGTAAAAAAAAAAAAGTTATGATCACTGCAACAAAAAAATACACTAAATAGCGTACATTTAGCAAACTATTTAATCACATTTTGGGTTTATATTTTAAATACAATTCCCATGACCACTGGTCTATAAAACAGGTTACATTTTTGTACTGAGGAGGACTCGCCTGCAGACAAAGTCAAGTCAAAGATACTTTTATAACTAACAACTGCCCTATTCAATGGTGGTCAACCGGTCTATATGTTGATATTGTCTACATGAGCAAGACCAAAGCATTCTTTGACCGTATGATTATAGATTGCCTTCTAAACATTTTGGTCCCACTTTAAACAAAGTACAACTTATAAAGGCTTTATATAGCATACATAAAGGCTTCATAAGCACTACAGAAATGCTTCACAAATAATCTATAAGCGTATGTCATTGTCAAATGTGACATAATGCACTATGTACAGATAACTGCCAAAATAAAGGAAACACCAACATAAAGTGTCTTAATAGGGCGTTGGGCACCACGAGCCAGAACAGCTTCAATGCAACTTGGCATAGATTCTATAAGCGTCTGGAACTATATCGGAGGGATGTGAAACCATTCTTTGATTAATTTTTTTTTAATTTGGTGTTTTGTTGATGGTGGAAAACACTGTCTCACGCGTCGCTCCAGAATCGCCCGTAAATGTTCAATTGAGCTTAGATCTAGTGACTGAGACACACACACCCTTTAAACCCCTTATGCTCCTTTGAGACCGCTCTTTCAATAAGTTACAGAAATCTCTTTTTCTAGCCATGCATGGTAGCCAAAATAATGGGTAACTGGGCATTTTTATACATGACTCTAAGCATGATGGAATGTTAATTGCTTAATTAGAAACCACACCTGTGTGGAAGTACCTGCTTTCAATACACTTTGTATACCTAATTTACTGAAGTGTTCCCTTTATTTTGGCAGTTACATGTACATAGTGCATTATGACACATTTGGCAATTCATCTTACAGTGGAAATGTAATGTCACTCTTTATACACCATTTATAGAGTCTGACATAAGCTACAGATGATTTGTGAAGCATTTATGTAGTGCTAATAAAGGCTTCATGTATGCTATATAAAGCCTTTCTTTATAAGTTGTACTTTGTTTAAAGTGGGACCAACATTTAATTTAATAGTGCATAATACTAAACAGACATAATAAACGCATAAGGCATTCATATTTAGAAGCATATAGATTAATCTATCTGTGAGTGCAGCTGCCTGTAGGTCGTCTCTCACCTTTCTTGTGAAAGAATCTGCGGTGAAAATAAGATCCTCTCTCCTCCTGAGAAATGTACATGGAGATGTCTTTTTTCTTCCTACTAGGACAGTGCTTCCTAATTTTTTTCACTCATGCCCCCAATTCACCCCCCCCCCCCCACCCCCGCCCTTAAATTAGCCTTTTACTTAATAAGATGGTGATATGGGAATAGACAAAATATTACATCAGTATTTTCTGTGTAAATTGAATTGAACCCCCTAATCATTCATGTTCATTTTAAGAATCAAATTAAATAGATATATTATCCCTGCCTGTTATCTTGAGTACAGTGAACCCTTGTGGTGAGTTCTCTCAGTAGCAGGGCGCAGTGCTAGGAGAAATGCTTTTCATACTGCCCTGAATGTCTCACCTGCGTTTCCGTACTGCACTCAGGAAGTAAAATTATACAAGGGCATGTAAGGTAGGTTGGTATCATATACCAATATAACCTAGTTCATTTGTAATACAACGTGCATTTAATGTTTTATGATATTTGTACTAAAAGGTCTGAGTTGACAGTGCGTACTCGCRTTCTCTGCTGAAATGAATAGCTGTCTGCGAATTTAGATTGAATGCATTGCGGACTCTATTGAAAGTGAACCTTACCCAAGCCTCCGTCTTTCCTAGATGGCCCCCAAACCATTAGCACCGTTAGCAAAGAGACTGTTCAAAGGAGTAGTARTACTTGAAGTGGCAGGTGTGCTAGGTGCTTATGGTCTTTTTTACAAGATGAACACAAGTCAAGGTATTATTTACATTTTTATATAGAAAGGACGTCATGGACTCTACCTTGGGCTATGTACACCTTTGTAACAACATTTTCTTTTTTTGTGTTTAGATTTCAGGAACAGTATGAACAACATGCTTCCCTCTGTCCTGGAAGGTAAGGGCTGTAGACAGTTCAAAACATACACAAACTGGAGGAATTGATCCTCAATTCCAAACTGCACAGCAATGAAATCAGCCCCAATTATTACACCTTTTTTCCCCCAGTTACAATTACTGCAAACCAGACATCTCCTAGTGTACTGTTGGTATTTCTTGTATAAACCTATACAAAATACAATACAGAGTTAAAATAGCTATACAGAGAATACATCATTTCACAGGCATTTAGTAGTTTCTCCAATGATTGGCAGTACAACCTGGAACTGGCAACAGGGTTAGATTGAGGCAATACACCGGTGTATTCATTAGTGGAAACAGTTGCAAAACATTTTGCTACAGTGGGCATGCTGCCCACTGAACCATCATGTGATTTAATGTGTTGAAGGCTGAGACACTATCACTCTCTTTCCAGTTTATTACAAGTCCAACGAATATGCTGGAGTTTATGGGATTCGAGAGAAAGACCTTGAAGATTGGTCCAAGAAGGCATAGAGGTGTGTGAACACAAACATAAGTCTTCTTAGGTCCAGAAAGTATTACTTCTTCTTGAAAGTCTTTTTTTTTTTGGATTGCCAAACTGGGGCTTGCCAAACTGTTTCTTCTTGTTAAACATGGCCTTCTTCTTCCGTAGGGTCTTGACGTCTCTGCCTCGGACCCAGTCGACTCTCTGGGCTTCCCACTTGAGCTGCCTGACACCTGGAGGAAGAGAAGACGGAAGAGCATTGAGCAAAAACCACAGACTGCATCCTCTACTAAAGTTAGGTCATCCTCTGTATTCAAAAACCTGCACCATATGAAATGTGCCCGGTGGTTATCATCTTAGGGTTACCTTTAGATCAGTGGTTCTCCATCCTGGTCCTAGGGACCCAAAGYGGTGCACATTTGTTTTTGCCCTAGCACTACACACCGGAATCAAAGCCTGATGAGTTTACGATTTGAATCAGGTGTGTAGCGCTAAGGCAAAAACTAAAATGTGCACCCCTTTGGGTCCCCAGGAKCAGGATGGAGAACCACTGCTTTAGAGCCATCATGCTTGAGAGAATAGTCTATTCTGTGCAACTTTAAAAGGACTAGTAGAGTATGACTGGGTGTGCTATAGGGGGTTGACGGTTAATCGGTTAGCCACTGAAAATACATTTGACCGGTCATGCTCATCAATCTATAGGTTAACCTGCATTATTTGGTGGAATTAAATTGGCGTGTGTGTATTTTCATTAGTCGTCATGCATCTTATTTATCACATGCACACACCCTAGTTTGAGGAGTGGAATGACCTGTCAGACAGCGTAAGAGCAGGTCCTCAAAAAGCTGGTACTGGAGTGAAACATGCTTTTGTATGCCCAGTCATTGTGCAACAAATAATTCTAAATGTAATCGTGTGTTAATGGTTTTGATGGCCACGATTAAAAAGAGCTGCCATGTTTATTTATTATTAAAGCGCATAGGCTATCATGTCACTCATTACTTTACACTAGTATCTAGCCAACTGAGTAAAGTAATTTATATGAATTGGCCCGTGTCTGTTTTTTTCCTGTTAGGTGGCACACAATAGGACAAGGATATATTCAATAGGTTGATTGCCTGTACTGAAGCCAAGGTTTACCTGCTTTGTCTTTGTTGGCCATAGCATTCATGCCGATGTTGTCAAACTTAGAACCAGCATTTTCATCCAACATATACCCAAACTGTAAAAAAAAAAAAAAAAAGAACATTTAGTTTCATACAATAAACAAACTCTTAAACAAACGGATAGACATCAGCACACCAACTTAACATTGTGGGAAATATGACAGGCATGACCATCTCACCTCTTCAGCAGATGCAAACATGGCTGTGTCCCCCTTTCCTTTTCTTCCCTGGTTTGGAACCTACAATGAAAGAATGAACATGTCAGATAAGATTCTACACTCCTGAATGAGATTCGGAGCAGTTGAACAGTACAAACAGAGGCCCAGCTACTAACCTAAAGAACCACTGAAGTCAAGATCCTCTGATGCCTTCCTCATTTTAGAACCTGGCCTTATGTGTGGAACCTCCATCTCATCTGAATCTTGAAGGGAAGCCAATATATTTGATAAGAATCAACCTTTTTATACATTAATAACATTCACAATTAAGGATGCCCTTTTGAAATGAATTTTGAAGTTAATTTAAGTCAATCTGCTTACCAGCGTTATCATCATCAAGTTCTGGAACTGAAAGACAAATTAGAGTCAAGTGTGAACCTGTAGTGGAGGTATAGGCTCGTGGGAGTTTCTACCATATTATTAAACCAGTAATTTCAAAATAGTGAAGGGAAGTGAACCAGTGCACACCTTGGGAGGAAGGAGAGAAATTGTGACATACCTTCCTCATCATCCTCCCCAATGCTGTCCATGAAGGCCCCTCCCTCCTCCCTCCTCCCCCAGTTCATCTCCAAAGTCCTCCTCATCCAAACTGCCTAGGGACACATCATCCAGATCATCATCCAGGTCTGAATCAGAGTCATCCTCTCCACCCTTCTTCCCCTTCTTAGATTTCATCTTGATATTGCTGCACCACACACACACAAACTGTTAGATATATAATTGGAAACCATTTCAATGCAATGTTTGATGCATTTTTACATTTTAGTCATTTAAGCAGACACACTTATCCAGAGCAACTTACAGTAGGGAGTGCATAAACAAACAAAAAGTACTGGTCTCCTGTCGGAATCAAACCCACAACCATGGGGTTGCAAGCGCCATGCTCAACCAACTGAGCCACACGGTACCACATAGGTGTACAAATGAATCACTTGGTGTTATCAATGCAAAGCTATGTTAAACTTGTACTTACCCTGCAAAGTCCAGGTCTGTTTCATCAACTGGCAAGTCTGTGAAATAACTGTCACCCTCGTATGTATCTGGATAGGGTGAGAAGAAAACCAAAGATGAGTCTGAAGTCTGATATAGATTGACCAATAACATTTCAGAGTCCTTGAGCTGAGGGTGAAAAGCAACCAAGAGCAGAGTCTGAACCTCTAGTCTGACAGTGGCCCATTTCCTGCATTTCAACCAATAAAAACACATGTTCTATTGGTGACTGTGGGCAGTCTTTGAGCTTACCGAGCAGCTTCTCAAACATCCTCCACACTCTCGCTATCGCCATCACCTCGTGGCCGATGCAGCGCCTTTTCCGCCTCTCGTTTCTTGAAGAACCTAGCGTGGGAAACACACAGGGAAAAATTGGGTATTTGATGACAGTCCAGAACTTGAATCACTCAAACCTCAGATTCAAGGGGCATAATTTTCTTTGCTGCCTTATTCGTAAAGGACCGTCTATAAAACCATTGTTACTCAGGAGGCCCGTCTATAAAACCCCAGTGTTACTCAGGAGGAGGACGTCTATAAAACCAGTGTTACTCAGGAGGACGGACCGTCATAAAAACCAGTGTTACCAGGAGGAGACCGTCTATAAAACCAGTGTTAAATACAAGAGAGGAGACCGTCTATAAAACCAGTGTTACTCAGGAGGGACCGTCTATACAACCAGTGTTACTTCAGGGGAGGAACGTCTATACAACCAGTGTTACTCAGGAGGAGGACGTCTATAAAACCAGTGTTACTCAGGAGAGAGGACCGTCTAATAAACCGTTGTACTCAGGAGGAGGACGTCTATAAACCAGTGTTACTCAGGAGGAGGACCGTCTATAAAACCAGTGTTACTCAGGAGGAGGACCGTCTATAAAACCGTGTTACTCAGGAGGAGAGAACGTCTATAAAACCGTTGTTACTCAGAGGAGGACCGTCTATAAAACCGTTGTACTCAGGAGAGGACCGTCTATAAACCGTTGTTACTCAGGGGAGGACCGTCTATAAAACCAGTGTTACTCAGGAGGAGGCCGTCTATAAACCAGTGTTACTCAGGAGGAGGACCGTCTATAAAACCAGTGTTACTCAGGAGGAGACCGTCTATAAAACCAGTGTTACTCAGTAGAGAGGACCGTCTATAAACCAGTGTTACTCAGGAGGAGGACGTCTATAAAAACCAGTGTTACTCAGAGGAGGAGAGTCTATAAAACCAGTTGTACCTCAGGAGGAGAGACGTCATAAAACCAATGTTACCAGGAGGAGGACCGTCTATAAAACCAGTGTTACTCAGGAGGAGGACCGCTATAAAACCAGTGTTACTTAGAGAGAGAACGTCTATAAAACCAGGTGTTCTCAGGAGGAGACCGTCTATAAAACCAGTGTTACTCAGGAGGAGGACTCTATAAAAACCAGTGTTACTCAGAGGAGGACCGTCTATAAACCAGTGTTACTCAGGAGGAGGACCGTCTATAAAACACAGTGTTCTCAGGAGGAGGACGTCTATAAACCTTGTTATCAGGAGAGGAGCCTATAAAACCCAGTGGTTACTCAGGAGGAGGACCGTCTATAAAACCAGTGTTACTCAGGAGGAGGACCGTCTATAAAACCAGTGTTACTCAGGAGGAGGACGTCTATAAAACCAGTGTTACTCACCGATAGAAGACCTCATCCACAGGAATCTGACTCTCTTCATTGGACAGTAACTCCTCACAGTTCACTGAGAGATGGAAAAAAATACTTTCCTTATGTCTGCTCAATAAAGGGACCCCTTTATCATTCTTCAGAATGACTCAAAAGACACACTCACCAGGTAAATTCTGGATGTTGTTCATGGCCAGCTTCTGTTTGGGCTGCATCACTGAAGCGTCTGTGTTCTCTGAAGGATTGAGATAAACAGTTTCAACAAAGATGAAAGACAGGCAGCATGGATAATTGATTAGGGAACTGAGACCAGTCGACTAAAGGGCGGTTTATACTTGGTCCAACAACATGTCTGTAGACAATTAGAATGCAACAAGTGTCGCTGGTCAAAACAACATTTAATTTATACTCCGGTGGAATGTCTGTTTCCTTTCTGCACATACATGATAAAAAAGTGAATCTATGCAGGCTGTGGCAATGTTCGTTGTCTTGGTTACTGGGCTGCTACAGCAGCAAGACCAAATCCATCTGACAAGATGATGCAGGAGTTCTAGAATTCTCTGATAGAATGATCTGCTTTTATTTCCTCACTCACAGCCGTAAACTGTTTTCTGTAAGCTTGCCATCATTACCTTGTAAAATAATGATGTGGTGGGTTTATTTTCCTGTAATAATCAATKAAAATTATTCTAAAGTTAAGACCTTCAGCAATACTCTAGTCATTATTTGAACTGGCTAGCCAGCTAGCTAACAAGTTAGCAACAAACCAAAATATTGTTTGCTTGACATTTACTAAATTCATTTTTAAACTGGATGGGTTTATTGGTGTTCAAATAGAGCAAGTATGCAATTTGGAACGCCGGGCTGCATCTGTTTATACTTCTTCATAGGGAATAGGGTGCCTTTAAGAACGCACATTATGTACTGATAGAAAGGTATATGATCATGTTGGATGTATTACGTTTGCCCTTCAGTTGTTTGGGATTCCTGAAGAAGAAGCGATCCAAGAACTTGCTGAGAGTGAAGTCCTGGAGAGGGTCTCCTGTGTAGTTGATGAACTCTCCCTGAGGACATGATGCAGGGAGAAAAGGATGAATGAACACGGAAAGACTCAAGCGGTAGTATGAGGGCTAGCCTTGACACCCACCCAGGCCCATTGTTATACAGGCAGCTCTGATACCCACCCAGGCCCATTGTTATACAGGCAGC
>NC_036868.1:5714544-5723213 GCF_002910315.2 Salvelinus sp. IW2-2015 | reverse complement strand
ATACAGCAGCACCTGAAACCCACCAACAGGCCCATGTATACCCACCCAGGCCCATTGTTATACAGGCAGCCCTGATACCCACCCGGGGTGTCAGGAGAGGGTGCATTCTCAGCCCTCTCCTGTACTCCCACGACTGCGTGGCCATGCACACCTCCAACTCAATCATCAAGTTTGCAGACGACACTAGTGGTAGGCTTGATTACCAACAATGACAAGACAGCCTACAGGGAGGTGGTGAGGGCCCTCGGAGTGTGGTGTCAGGAAAATAACCTCTCACTCAATGTCAGCAAAACAAAAGAGATGATCGTGGACTTCAGGAAACAGCTAAGGGCACACCCCCCTATCCACATCCACGGGACAGCAGTGGAGAAGGTGGAAAGTTTTAGGTTCCTCTGTGTACATARCACCGACAAACTGAAATGGTCCACTCACACAGATTGGGGAGAAGAAGGTGCAACAGCGCCTCTTCAAACTCAGGAGGTGGAAAAAATGTGGCTTGTCACCAAAAACCTCACTAACTTTTACAGGTGCACAATTGAGAGCATCCTGTCGGGCTGTATCACCGCCTGGTACAACAACTGCACTACCCACAACCGCAGGGCTCTCCAGAGGGTGGTGTGGTCTGCACAACGCATCACCGGGAGCAAACTACCTGCCCTCCAGGACACCTACAACACCCGATGTGACAGGAAGGCAAAAAAGATCATCAAGGACAATAACCACCCGAGCCACTACCTGTACAGATTTGATATCATTGGCCACTTTAATAAATGGAACACTAGTCACTTTAAGAATGCCACTTTAATCATGTTTACATATCTCACATTACTCATCTCATATGTATATACTGTATCCTTCACTATCTATTATTTACTATCTATTGCATCTTAGCTGCTCTGTCACTGCTCATCCTTATTTTATACTTATATATTCTCATCCCATACCTTTACTAGATTGTGTGTATTACGTTTTGTTGTGGAATTTGTTAGATGTTAGGTTTTGTTGTGGAATTGTTAGATATTACCTGTTAGATACTACTGCACTGTCTGATTTAGAAGCATAGGCATTTCGCTACACTCGCAATAACATCTGCTAGCCAGGTATGTGTATGTGATCAATCAAATTTGATTTGATTTAGAAGTCGCAGTTGTGGTTTACTGCTAAGGTTAGCAGGAGGTTCATTTGGTAACGTTAGTTGCCTGCTAGCCTCAGYTACTTACTCGGGTTCCACCCAAACGCAAAACCTCGTCCAAATTAAATTCGTCGTCCGGTTGAGGACCATCACCATTATTTTTTTCTTCTTCAACATCATCATCTCCTTCATCGTTGTCATTTTCAAACTCGTCCTTCACATTAACATAATTTGTTTTGCTTTCGGTGCCATGCTGACAGCAGCATGTAGAAATACGACAGGACCTGGAAGAACAATGTACGGTAACTGCCGTCTGTTGAAAGAAAATCCTTGTGATGTCTATACTCAGTAAAACTTCAGAACAATATTGGCTATTTTAATCTAAAACGGCATGCTTATATTCGTAAGAAATGTCCCGTTTCTATTTGGATTTGTATGTATCAAACAGGACAGTTTGACCTAAAGTTCAAAGTTCACAAGTCAATATSATCCAATCAAAAGCTTTGTTACAACTACACGACTAGTTAATTGTCCAATCATAATTGTTGTTGCCGTAAGAAGGCGGATGTACTTGCACACAAACGTAGGTACCTAGCTTGTTGTGGATGTCCAATGAGTTCTTTGAGTAATTAATACATTATCTGCCAAAGTCATTCATATAAAGATGAACTAGAGTTTAACATGTTACTGTATTTATGAAACGAGTTTGTGCTTTTCGTTGCCTCTCTCATGCTACATGTGCAGCTATCGATCTACGTTAGATAGCTAGCTAACTTGATAACACGAGCACCTACTGTGAAAGTCAGACTTGATGACAATTTCTGTGGAAGTACAGTTACAGTAGGGAATTGTTTYACTATTGACTATTGTAGTTAGCTTGCTGTCTCAATGAGGACTGTTCGAGCATTGCAGGGATTAAGCAGAGTCCTTGTCTGCCCTTGTTCACCACCATTATTTGGTAAGGGCAATTTTTCTATTTAGTCTATGTCTGGCCGTCAAATAGTTAAGCGAATGATATGTAATATGCTCTATTGTTTACGTCTTCTACTCTATAGTTAGATCATGGAGCGTGGCACAGAGCCAACGTTTCTCAAGCAGTTCAGCAGAGAAACCAATGCCAGGAAACTCGATGTTCAGACACCTAACCTCCAAGATCAAAGCCACAGGTCCTATCTCAGTGGCAGAGTACATGAGAGAGGTTCTTACCAACCCAGTCATGGTAACTACTAGTTACACACACACATACAGTTGAAGTCAGAAGTTTACATACACTTAGGTTGGAGTCATTAAAACTCGTTTTTCAACCACTCCACACATTTGTTGTTAACAAATTATAGTTTTGGCAAGTCGGTTAGGACATCTACTATGTGCGTGACACAAGTAATTTTRCCAACAATTGTTTACAGACAGAGTGAATAATAAGTGAAATAATCTATCACAATTCCAGTGGGTCAGAAGTTTACATACACTAAGTTGACTGTGCCTTTAAACAGCTTGGAAAATTCCAGAAAATTATGTCATGGCTTTAGAAGCTTCTGATAGACTAATTGACATCATCTGAGTCAATTGGATGTGTACCTGTGGATGTATTTCAAGGCCTACCTTCAAACTCAGTGCCTCTTTGCTTGACATCATGGGAAAATCAAAAGAAATCAGCCAAGACCTCAGAAAAAAATGAGCAGAACTGCCACAATCTCTTCAATAACCTGGGAGGCAATTCCAAAACACTGAAGGTTCCAACGTTCATTTGCAAATTATGGGTTTATCACAAACATAGACGGAACCAAGTCTAAACACCATGGACCAAAGATAGTTACTATTACCATAACTAATACTCAATACTTGTAAAAACACTATGGCCTACTTATTAAAAATCAATTGTAAAGCCTATCAATTTGTTTAAGGGATACCGGCGCCAATGTGTTAATCATAGGCTATAGGTAGAACGAGATCGATGTACACGCTGACATTTAGAGGCTCGATATAACGGTCCTACTTAAGTAGTTCAAGAAAACACATTCACGTCACGTTAAAGTTAAAAATGTGGACCCGGGCCATGTTTAAAGTAGTTTTCTCTACTGAGGAGGTTTCTTCTGTATCTCCAGGGAAGTTCATTAACGATTACTCTACCCGGAATTCTGACCTTGAAGACGCAGCCGCATAATCGCTCCAGGAGGGAAAGACCGCGTTTCCTGCTCTCCTAGAGTGAATGTACTTTGGTGCAAAAAGTGCAAACTCAATCCCAGAACAAAGCAATGACCTTGTGAGATGCTGGAGGAAACGGTCCAAGTATTTTTATCACAGTAAACAGTCCCTAATATCGACCATAACTGAAAGGCCGCTCAGCAAGGAAGAAGCACTGCCCAAACATCAGCCATAACAAAGGGCCTAGCCTACGATTGCCAACTGGCACATGGGGACCATAGATCGTACTTTTTGGAGAATATAATGCCTGTGGTCCTTCCGGCCGATTTTAGAGGATGAAACCAAAAATAGAACTGTTTTGGCCATAATGACATCGTTATGTTTGGAGGGAAAAGAGGGAAGCTTGCAAGCCGAAGAAACACCATCCCAACCGTGAAGCACGGGGTGGCAGGCATCATGTTGTGGGGTGCTTTTGCTGTTGAGGGACTGGTGCACAATTATGTGGATATTTGAAGCAACATCTCAAGACATCAGTCAGGAAGTTAAAGCTTGGTCGCAAATGGGTCTTCCAAATGGACAATGACCCCAAGCACACTTAACAAGTTGTGGCAAAATGGCTTAAGGACAACAAAGTCAAGGTATTGGGAGTGCCATCACAAAGCCCTGATCAAATCCTATAGGAAAAGTTGTGTGGCAGAACTAAAAAGCATGTGTGAGCAAGGAGGTCTACAACCTGACTCAGTTTCACCAGCTCTGTCAAGAGGAATGGGCCAAAATCCACCCAACTTATTGGGGAACCTTGTGGAAGGCTACCCGAAACAGTTTGACCCAAGTTAAACAACTTAAAGGCAATGCTTCCAAATCCTAATTGAGTGTATGTAAACTTCTGACCCAGTGGGAATGTGGAAAGAAGAATTAAAGCTAAAAATAAATCATTCCTCTCCTATTTACTCTGACATTTCACATCCTTAAAATAAAGTGGTGATCCTAAGTGACCTAAGACAGGAATTTTACCTAGACTATATGTCAGAAGTGAAACAAACTGAGTTTTTAGTAATGTATTGAGTAAGGTATGTAAACTTCTGACTTAAACTGTAGTGAAGAAACCGTCAGACTATGCATATCTCATATGATTAGTGTTTCAGAGATTGAATGTGTCGTATTTCATGCCAGATATTTGGTGTGCAGAATGATATGCTTGGGCAGATGGAGATTTCATCACATCACCAGAATTAGTCAGATCTTTGGGGAGGTAAGCATTTATCCAGAACACATTGAATACAGTATGTATTGTGTGTGAGTAGATAAGTATGCATATACACAATCAACAGTCTCTTAATGTTCAGTCTCTTGATGTTGTTCCAATCCAATGCCCTGATGATGATAATGGTTTGAGCTCCTCCCTTCTCTGCCTGTAGTTTGCTGGGGATCTGGTGTTTGAGTGAGTGGATGGAGGAGCAGGAAGCCCAGTCGCTTCCAGTTAGTGGAGTTTGGACCAGGAAGAGGCTCCTTAGCCAATGACATTCTCAGAGGGTATGTATGTCCAGTCAGGCGTGCGAAATCTTACTAAATGGCAAAAATGTTGCATGTGTAACACACTACAATTCAGTTCAATCTAGATCATGTGGAGGGAAGCATTTCCAGCCTGCCATATTTTGAAATGTTTTTTTTCCATCAAAACATTTTCGTGATTTTGGACAGTCACAACCTGTCCTGAACCTCATCATTGGATGGATTTTAATCAGGACAAAACCAACCAGTGACACAGAATCCAGATAAGGAACTAACTACCTGTGCTGTCCTTTCTGTGTGTTGCTGTATGTCTGTCTCTCTGTGGTGCTGTGTGAGTGAGTCAGTCGCTGGTGTGGTGGGTGGGTGTGCGCAGTCTCAGTGCACCTGGTGGAGGTGAGTCCTAAGTGAGCCAGGTTCCAGCCCAGTGTCTACAGGAGAACCGCAAGAGCCAAGGTGTCGGCCAGTGAGGATGAGCCTGCCCGGGGGACACCACCACACCCCATCTCCTGGTACCAGTGCACCTGGAGATGTCGCCCAGGGTAATAATCTAAGAATTTTTATTGCGGGGGAGAGGGATTACTATTAAAAATCTTTAAGGGGGTAGATCAGCTTTAATAGTGCGACAACGTTAATTGTCAGATATTCATCAATTGAAATGACATGTTAAATACACGCAAATTTTGTCCACTATATGTTGACTGGTGCGAGAGTGAGAACCAGAGAATCGAACGAGTACGTTAAACGTACGCACGCTCAGGTGCATATAGCAGATAAGGAAGAACACGGTGGCGATGAGACGTTCTGGCTAAAGAGTGGTATGGAAGGTCGCCGCGGTGATTGGCAGAAAGAGAGCGGTTAACCCACGGGCGGACTAGGTGAGATGGTTATCTCGTAAGGACGACTGTCGTGGCACGACTATCGTGTCGTCGAGAAGAGTGACATGCGAGACTTAGGAGCACATGAGGTTTTAATGCGCAGCAGGATAAGCGGTATTGTGAGTGGTACATGATCGTAAGGCAGTGGATGTTAGCTATACGGGGAGTCGTGGAAGGTGTGTGTTATTGGAACACTAGACGACTGGTAGATTGGTAGGGCGGGCTGACATCAGAGAGCTGTGTGAACGTCAATAGAAGCAGCGTATGTCGCCCACGGGACATTGTACGGAAATGCAAGAAAGAGAGTGGGATGATGGGGGTGGCATACCTGTAAAAAGCACGTCGCCTATCACGACCGAACTTAGAGTACGCGTTTTGCACTGTGTCCGCGATATGTCGATCTGCATACGGAGATTCGTGCTAAGTAGCTGGTGCTCGCACAGCAAAGCACTGGTTTTCGCGTGCAAGTGTTCCATGCCAGCTGTAGCCAGTAGGGGCAATCGTGCGACGTATACGGAGGTGTGGAAATATCCACCGGTGGGTATACGGGGGTAAGCCAAGTCAGGGGCTGGGACTCGCCGATCGTAAGAGTCCGGCTGGTGAGGCGAATCCCGACGAAGAAACGTCCTTCGGGACACGTTTATGGATAATGATCTAGCGAGTCGGGGCAGCGGATTCGAAGGCTGTTGTTGTGTGGTCGCAATCCACTGGTTTTTGCCCAGATATTAATATCTTTTAGTATTACTCTATCTTTAATAATGTGAAGCCTAGTAAATGGACACGCACAGCACTATAATTATCCAGGCGGGTTTCTGTAGTGGTGTTCGAAACGCTTTCTCGACACTTGTAAAATAGATAGTAAAGAACATCACACAGATGGTAAACGGGGTGTATGTCGCGAACGATATAAAGGGAGAGTGTTTGGTGTATGTAAAGAAGGCCAAAATTTCCACCCATAAATAAAGTTGTTATGCATTTGCTGTTATTAAAGAGGTTACTTCCAAACCGTAGGCCCACTTTGGGTCACTTACAGTCTGACGAGCTTTAGTTGCTGGGGCACGACCAGTCGACGGAATTACGCGCGTCAACGCAGCTTCACCGGAATAGGCTTTTGGTCCAACGCAGGGTCTTGGAGATGGAATCCCGAAGAGAACGTTTCTAAGCACGTGTTGTTTGTTATATGTCATCGCCTACACCGCACTGTGTGTGATGATTCGCCAAAGCTCCTGTCGCATTTGACATCACACGCCGCGACCACTAGATTGGTTGCGTCCTGCTAGTAGGTGCGGAGATATAGCGAGGGAACTCTATCCTTTGGTGGCATGTTTGCCCGTGGTTGTCAGAGCGGGCATAGTCTTACGAAGTTGTCGTACGATTCCGATCCGTCCAGAGGCACTCTCACCAATTTTGTCCATAAAAGTCATAATAATAGGGAACTACCTCAAAACCCACCAGATAGGGTGAAAATGTCCGCAACTCAATACTTTAAAATTAGGTTGTTTCCACAGACTATTGAATCTCTCTTCATAGGAAATAATGGAGAGGCGGGTAGCATGACTTATCGGCCAAGGGTGACTACTGTGGCGGCAAAGTCGTCGATGTCACAGAGGACAATAGTCGACTAACACGGGATCGTAGGCACGGTACCAAAGGCCAGTAGGGATAAATTGGAGCGGTCGCGAAGTCCGCACGTAGGATATGCGCGTCCTTGGAGTGGACAGCCGGGAGAGCGATGATGCGCTGAAGAGCCCACTGTATCGCGACTTTCTTGGACATTATGTATAGGGTGGGTCTCCAGATAAGGCAAAAGCTCGACATACGAGCCGGGAAGGGAGAATAACGCGCAGTCCGCGAATGAAAATTTCTATATCATGGAAGCGTGTTTAGCGCGCAAGGTCGGAAAACCACGACGAAGCGAAGGTATAGGGGCGATCAGTGCCAGGAGTATTCTGCTGCGCAAACGATGGGTTGCTGTGGTCTAAAGAACCGAAGCTCTCTGATAAGAATTGAACATTCCTGCCACACTGTTTTCGACGGTCAAGGACGCAGATTGCTGTCACGTGTTCGTATCGATTCGTCGGGGGGGTGCGGCTCAGTCCAATTTGTCACCCACGCATTGTGGAGATGCAGGACCCCAGCTGCTTTTAACGGCCAGTTTTGACGGGACATATGTCGACACCTATCTATGTGTACAGAATGGACCTGTCCAAGGAGGGATGATGACTTAAAGTTTAAAAACGATAGAGCGTGGGAGCGCATAAGCTTACGGAGAGAAATCTATCGCTACTTCTGGGATTTCTAATTGCATTTGGCTTATCGGCGCAAATAGATACATTATAATTTCGGCCGACCTAAGGCAACGTATTCTCTTGAGCTGTTTGTCATCTGTCGAATGAATGAAGAGGACACCTGTACAATGGTCGCCGGCAAGGACGTTACGAGCGGTGAGACTCGCGCTGTGAACCACATTTTAACGACTACGCATAGACCTTAGCAGAGAGAGACCCTAGGTCTAGACATCGGAACTTTTCACATTAAAGTCACTTATGGGCGGGTAGTATTGGTGTATGGGATTAAGTGACAAGCGTCTTGTAGTGACGCGACGGCGTAAGATGATAGTAACTATACGGGCAGGGATTGTTCAAGTGAGCTGTACATAGGAACGCTATGTGCTGAGTAACTGGGCTAGAAAAGAGTTAGAAAGCTTAGAGATCTCGCATGTTGATATGTAAGTGCAGTTGAATATAAGATTTCATGTTGTTTCGTTGCCTATATCTATACCCCTGGACAATCCCAAATAACTTTTATAATGTTGATTATTTTATGTTGGTGTTGAGCTTACAGTCTTCTGGGGTATGTGTAAAATAGGGACACTTAAATTCAGGAATAATTTCAGGTGGCTTAAACAATGTGGATTGGGCTTTGTTGTCTGCTGGAAGTTATGGTAAAAAATATAGTATATCGAAAAAATACATATCGTCATTGTTATATATTTCCTTCCATAA
>NC_036868.1:5680533-5714519 GCF_002910315.2 Salvelinus sp. IW2-2015 | reverse complement strand
CGAGCATTGCAGGGATTAAGCAGAGTCTTGTCTGCCCTTGTTCAACATATTTGGTAAGGGCAATTTTTCTATTTCGTCTATGTCTGCCGTCACAATAGTTAAGCGAATGATATGTAATATGCTCTATTGTTTACGTCTTCTACTCTATAGTTAGATCATGGAGCGTGCGCACAGAGCCAACGTTTCTCAAAGCAGTTCAGCAGAGAAACCAATGCAGGAAACTCGATGTTCAGACACTAACTCCAAGATCAAAGCCACAGGTCCTATCTCAGTGGCAGAGTACATGAGAGAGGTTATTACCAAACCCAGTCATGGTAATACTATGTTACAACACACACATAACAGTTGAATCAGAGTTTACATACACTTAGGTTGGAGTCATTAAAACTCGTTTTCAACCACTCACACATTTGTTGTTAACAAATTATAGTTTTGGCAAGTCGGTTAGGACATCTACTATGTGCGTGACACAAGTAATTTTCAACAATTGTTTACAGACAGAGTGAATAATAAGTGAAATATCTATACAATTCCAGTGGGTCAGAAGTTTAATACACTAAGTTGACTGTGCCTTTAAACAGCTTGGAAATTCCAGAAAATTATGTCATGGCTTAGAAGCTTCTGATAGACTAATTGACAGTCATCTGAGTCAATTGGATGTGTACCTGTGGATGTATTTCAAAGCGCTACCTTCAAACTCAGTGCCTCTTTGCTTGATCAATGGGAAAATCAAAAGAATCAGCCAAGACCTCAGAAAAAAATGAGCAGAACTCCACAAGTCTGCTTCATCCTTGGAGCAATTCCAAAACACTGAAGGTTCCACGTTCATCTGCTTTACACAATAGACGCAAGTATAAACACATGGGACCACGCAAGAGTACAACCATAACTATACTCGAATACTTAAAAACACTATGGCTATTATAAAATCATGTAGCTTCATTGTTTAGAGGATGGCAATGTGACATAGCTTGGTGAACGAATCGAGTAACGCTGACATTTAGACTCGAATAACGCCAGATACTAAGAGTTCAAGAAAACCATTACGTCGTAAGTAAAATGCTGGAAACCGGGTCCAGTAAAGTAGTTCTCTCTAGAGGTTCATCTGTATCAGAACGTTCCTATTAACGATACTCATAGGAATCTGACTAAGGCGCGCCGCATACGTCGAGGAAAGCCGCGTCTGCTCCCAGACCTAATTACTGTGAAAGGCAATCATCCAAACAAAGCATACCTGAAGTCTGAGAAACGGACTATTTAATCACAGTAACAAGTCCTATCGACACATCGAGGCGTCAGCAGGGCCTCAAACGCATAACAGGTACTAAGGTTGACTGCATGCTGCGTATTGAAATAATCCTCACATGGTGTTGTTGATGAAAAAACTATCACATAAGGCCGGATTGTTAGACGAGAACCAATAGAATGTTTGCCATAATCGTTATGTTTGGAGGGAAAAGAGGGAAGCTTGCAAGCCGAAGAACACCATCCCAACCGTGAAGCACGGGGGTGGCAGGCATCATGTTGTGGGGGTGCTTTTGCTGTTGGAGGGACTGGTGCACAATTATGTGGATATATTGAAGCAACATCTCAAGACATCAGTCAGGAAGTTAAAGCTTGGTCGCAAAATGGGTCTTCCAAATGGACAATGACCCCAAGCACACTTACAAAGTTGTGGCAAAATGGCTTAAGGACAACAAAGTCAAGGTATTGGGAGTGGCCATCACAAAGCCCTGATCTCAATCCTATAGAAAATGTGTGGGCAGACTGAAAAAGCATGTGTGAGCAAGGAGGTCTAAAACCTGACTCAGTTCACCAGCTCTGTCGAGGAATGGGCCAAAATTCACCCAACTTATTGTGGGAACCTTGTGGAAGGCTACCCGAAACGTTTGACCCAAGTTAAACACTTAAAGGCAATGCTTCCAAATACTAATTGAGTGTATGTAAACTTCTGACCCAGTGGGAATGTGATGAAAGAAATTAAAGCTAAAATAAATAATTCTCTCTACTATTACTCTGACATTTCACATCCTTAAAATAAAGTGGTGATCCTAAGTGACCTAAGACAGGGAATTTTTACTCTGATTAAATGTCAGGAATTGTGAAAAACTGAGTTTTAATGTATTTGGCTAAGGTGTATGTAAACTTCRGACTTCAACTGTAGTGAAGAAACCCGTCAGACTATGCTATTACTCTATAGAAATGTTTGCTTCAGAGATGAAGTGGTCTATTTCATGTTCCAGGGATATTATGTGCAGAATGATATGCTTGGGCCAGATGGAGATTTCATCACATCACCAGAAATTAGTCAGATCTTTGGGGAGGTAAGCATTTATCCAGAACAACATTTGAATACATGTATGTATTGTTGTGTAGTAGATAAGTATGCATATACACAATCAACAGTCTCTTAATGTTCTAGTCTCTTGATGTTGTTCCAATCCCAATGKCCTGAGTGATGATAATGGTTTGAGCTCCTCCCTTCTCTGCCTGTAGTTGCTGGGGATCTGGTGTTTGAGTGAGTGGATGGGAGCAGGGAAGCCCAGTCGCTTCCAGTTAGTGGAGTTTGGACCAGGAAGAGGCTCCTTAGCCAATGACATTCTCAGAGTATGTATGTCCAGTCCAGTGCTGCTAAATCTTACTAAATGGCAAAAATGTTGCATGTGTACACACTATACATGTCAGTTCAATCTAAGATCAGTGGAGGGAGCCATTTCCACATTTTGCCTGCRATATTTTGAAATGTTTTTTTTTCTTCATCAAAACATTTCTCGTGATTTTGGACAGTCACAACCTGTCCTGAACCTCATCATGGATGGATTTTATCAGGACATTTAAACTCAGACCAGTGACACAGAATCCAGGATCCAAGGAACTAAACTACACCCTGTCTGTTTGTCTCTCTCTGTTTGTCTGTATGTCTGTCTCTCTGTGTCTGTGTTGTTCAGGTGTTCAGTCAGCTGCGTGGGGCCCTGGGTGGGGCTGCAGTCTCAGTGCACCTGGTGGAGGTGAGTCCTAAGCTGAGCCAGGTCCAGGCCCAGTGTCTAACAGGAGACCAGAGCCAGGTGTCGGCCAGTGAGGATGAGCCTGTGTACCGCCAGGGGACCACCACCACAGGCCTCCCCATCTCCTGGTACCGCAACCTGGATGATGTGCCCAGAGGTAATAATCTAGAATTTGTTTTTTMGGGGGGAGGGTATTACTATTAAAAATCTTTAAGGGGGTAGATCAGCTTTAATAGTGCAGATAGATTGTAGATTCCATCAATGTAATTGTATCATTTCCAATCCCCCATATATATTTTTGTAAATCTATATTTATAGTACCAGTCAAAAGTTTGCAGACACCTACTCATTCCAGGGTTTTTCTTCTTTTTTTAAACTCTTTTCTACATTGTAGAATAATAGTAAAAACATCAAAACTATGAAATAACACATAGAATCATGTAGTAACAAAAAAGTGTTAAACAAATCAATATCATTTTTTATTTTAGGTTCTTCAAAGTAGCCATCCTTTGCCTTCATGACAGCTTTGCACACTCTTGGCATTCTCTCAACCAGCTTCACCTGGAATGCTTTTCCAACAGTCTTGATGGAGTTCCCACATATGCTAAGCACTTGTTGGCTGCTTTTCCTTCACTCTGCGGTCCAATTCATTCCAAACCATCTCAATTGGGTTGAGGTCAGGTAATTGTGGAGGCCAGGTCATCTGATGCAGCACTCCATAACTCTCCTTGGTCAAATAGCCCTTACACAGTGTGWTGGGTCATTGTCCTGTGATAGTCCCACTAAGCGCGAACCAATTGGGATAGAGTATTGCTGGAGAATGCTGTGGTAGCAATGCTGGTTAAGTGTGCCTTGAATTCTGAATAAATCACAGACAGTGTTACCAGCTAAGCACCATCTCACCTCCTCTTCCGTGCTTCACAGTGGGAACCACACATGCAGAGATCATCCGTTCACCTACTTTGCTTCTCACAAAGACACAGTGGTTGGAACCAAAAATCTCCAATTTGGATTTATCAGACCAAAGGACAGATTTCCACCGGTCTAATGTCCATTGTTCTTGTTTTTTGGCCCAAGCACGTCTCTTCTTCTAATTATTTTCCTTTAGTAGCGGTTTCTTTGCAGCAATTCGACCACGAAGGCCTGATTCACGCTGTCTGTTACTTGAACTCTGTGAAGCATTTATTTGGGCTTCAATCTGAGGCTGGTAACTCTAATGAACTTATCCTCTGCAGCAGAGGTAACTCTGGGTCTTCCTTTTCTGTGGTGGTCCTCATGAGWYCCAGRTTCATCATAGCGCTTYATGTTTTTTGTGACTGCACTTGAAGAAACTTTCAAAGTTCTTGAAATTTTCCGCATTGACTGACCTTTATGTCTTAAAGTAATGTTGCACTGTCATTTCTCTTTGCTTATTTGAGCTGTTCTTGCCATAATATGGACTTGGTATTTTACCAAATAGGGCTATCTTCTGTATACCACCCCTACCATGTCACAACACAACTGATTGGCTCAAAGCATTAAGAAGGAAAGAAGTTCCACAAATTAACAAGGCACACTTGTTAATTGAAATGCATTCCAGGTGACTACCTCATGAAGCTGGTTGAGAGAATGCCAAGAGTGTGCAAAGCTGTCATCAAGGCAAAGGGTGGCTACTTTTAAGAATCTCAAATATGAAATATTTTGTTTTGTTTAACACTTGTTTGGTTACTACATGATTCCACATGTGTTATTTCATAGTTTGGATGTCTTCACTATTATTCTACAATGTAGGAAATAGTAAAAAATAAAGAAAAACCCTGGAATGAGTAGGTGTGTCCAAACTTTTGACTGGTACTCCGTATATTTAAAAAAWATATATATATTTTCCTTTATTATTTCCCCTACCACCCCTCTCCTAATTGGAGTAAACTAATGYACAACAACACTGAGGCTTCCACTTCCAGTTTACACATACTATATACATTTTACGGAAACAATGCAACAGTTATCTTTTGTTGGTTTTTAATCCCATCCTTCAGCTACCATCAACCCTTCCCATCCATCTCCGAATCCCATCCAGTATGATTTCTACTTTGCCATATATTTTTAACTGTGCTGTTTCACAAAAGTTCCGAACCCATATACAATTTACGGACACAGCAGATTTGACATTAGTTTTCTTGTTGTTTTTAATCCCACCCTTCAGCTCCACTCAACCCCTCCCATCAATCTCTGAACACCATCCATTTTTTTATTTCTATTTGCCATATATTTTTCCGCTGTGATGTTTCACAAATGTTCTGAACCTTTCTATTCTCATAGTTTCTACAGATTGTAAATMATATATTAACTTTTTTTGCTAAAAGTATAATTTTATTATTGATCGATTGACTATGACTTTTCAAATCACCCAGTAGTGCTATCTGCAGAGTTAGCTCCACTTCTTTAACCATTCCTGGACCTGCAACCAATAACAAGCTACATATGGACAGTACCAAAACAAATAATCTAATGATATTGTCTTTTTACAGGAAAATCTGCAGAACTGGGATGGTTGTATCCCCACAATATAAATATTCTATTGGTTGCAATKATTTTTTWAAATAATTTAAGTAGAAAAATTATGAGTTTTGAATTCCGCATTGTTTATGAACTGATATGCAAAACAATGTGCCATGGAATCGGTACATCAGAAATCTCTTCCCAACATTTTGCAAACATTTCCATATACAGTTGAAGTCGGAAGTTTACATACACTTATCTTGGAGTCATTAAAACTAGTTTTTCAACACCTCAGTGCCTCTCAGTGCCTCTTTGCTTGACATCATGGGTATAATCAAAAGAAATTGTAGACCTTCACAAGTCTGGTTCATCCTTGGGAGCAATTTCCAAACGTCTGAAGGTACCACGTTCATCTGTACAAATAACAGTACGCAAGTATAAACACCATGGGACCACGCAGCCGTCATACCGCTCAGGAAGGAGACGTGTTCTGTCTCCTAGAGATGAATGTACTTTGGTGCAAAACGTGCAAATCAATCCCAGAACAACAGCAAATGACCTTGTGAAGATGCTGGAGGAAACCGATACAAAAGTATCTATATCCACAGGAAAACGAGTCCTATATCGACATAACCTGAAAGGCCGCTCAGCAAGGAAGAAGCTACTGCTCCAAAACCGTCATAAAAAAGCCAGACTACGGATTGCAACTGCACATGGGGACAAAGATCATGCTTTTTGGAGAAATGTCCTCTGGTCTGATGAAACAAAAATAGAACTGTTTGGCCATAATGATCATTATTATGTTTGGAGGGAAAAGGGGGARGCTTGCAAGCCGAAGAACACCATCCCAACTGTGAAGCACGGGGGTGGCAGTATCATGTTGTGGGGGTGCTTTGCTGCAGGAGGGACTGGTGCACTTCACAAAATAGATGGCATCATGAGGAGGAAAAGTATGTGGATATATTGAAGCAACATCTCAAGACATCAGTCAGGAAGTTAAAGCTTGGTCGCAAATGGGTCTTCCAAATGGACAATGACCCCAAGCATACTTGCTTGCATGTGCAAGCAAGGAGGCCTACAAACCTCACTCAGTTACACCACCTCTGTCAGTAGGAATGGGCCAAAATTCACCCAATTAATTGCGGAAGCTTGTGGAAGGCTACCCGAAATATTTGACCCAAGTTAAATCATTTAAAGGCAACGCTACCAAATACTAATTGAGTGTATGTAAACTTTTGACCCAGTGGGAATGTGATGAAAGAAATTAAAGCTGAAATAAATCATTCTCTCTGCTATTACTCTGACATTTCACATCCTTAAAATAAAGTGGTGATCCTAAGTGACCTAAGACAGGGAATTTTTACTCTGATTAAATGTCAGGAATTGTGAAAAACTTAGTTTTAATGTATTTGGCTAAGGTGTATGTAAACTTCCGACTTCAACTGTATTTTTGTTAGATTTGACATAACTCCACCAGTCCTATTTATATCCTTTAGAAAGATTATACCTGTTTCTTTATTTTTGGGGGTAAAATATTGTTTTTTTTWATCAATTAGTGTATTTGAGTTTAACCACAATATTTGTTGTAATATTTGTTCTATCTTTTCTGGTGGATTAAACTGAAATTGCAACCAATTTTCTATGGCTTGTTTTAAAAATAGCGATATTTGGGAGATTATTTCATTTTCAAATAACCGAAAGTGAGAGGTTGTAATCTGAATAAAGGGAAAAAGCCCGTTCTTGAACCTGCTAGAGAAACAGTTTGGATTGAAATATTACTCTTGTATGACTGATGACTAGTAAAATGTCTAATACTTTAATATTTTATCATTTCTGCCCTCCGAATTCATATTCATTATATAAATAGACCCATTTTAAATTTGTCTGGCTTGCTGTTACAAATAAAATAGAATATCTTTTGCTCATATAATTTAGAAAACAGGTCGGTAGGTGTAGGCAAAATCATAGGTAAATTAGTAAACTGCGATATGACTTAAGAGTTAATCAGGGGGATTTTTCCACAAATAGACAGGTATTTTCCTTTCCACGGTAGCAAAATATTATATATTTTTGCTAACTTTCTATTAAAATGTATTGTTGTAAGATAATTTCATTTTTTGGGGATATGTATACGATTTTGTCCACATCACCGACAGACCAGTTTATTGGTAAACTACACGGTAATGTAAAAGTWAAAAAAAATTGTGATCCAATACATAATATACACAATACACTTATCATAATTTGGTTGTAATCCAGAGAGGTTAGACAAAGTATCTAGATCCTCTGAGGCTATGGAGGGATCCAAATAGTGGATTTAAAAGAAAGCATGAATCAGCGTACAATGACGTACAATGACAACTTTGTTTTTAAGCCCTTGATTTCTAACCTCTTGAGATTGTTGGATCTGATTTTAATAGCTAACATTTTGATGGCCATAATAAATAGATATGCCGATAGTGTACAACCTTGTTTTACTCGTCTTGACAGTCTAATACTTTCAGAGAAGTAGCCGTTACTTACTATTTTACACCTAGGGTTACTATACATACCTTTTAACCTTTTTTATAAGAGATATAAGATAAATATTCCAGGCATTTATATATATATTCCAGTCGTACTTTATCAAAAGCCTTTTCAAAGTCAGCTATGAATACCAGGCCTGGTTTCCCAGATTTTTCATAGTGTTCTATTGTTTCCAGTACTTGTCTTATATTATCTCCAATGTATCGTCCATGTTAAAAACCTGTCTGATTAGGATYAATAATATCTGACAATACCTTTTTTAATTCTATGCGCTATGCATTTTGCTAGAAATTTTGCATTACAACACTAAAGTGTAAGGGGCCTCCAATTTTTTAAATGGACCGTATATTTTTATTTACCACTTGGATCCTGTTTCAGTAATAATGAAAACACACCTTCTTGTTGAGTATCTGATAATCTATGATTTTTGTAGGAGTGGTTAAAACATGCTAATAACGGTCCTCTGAGTATATCAAAAAATATTTGGTATACCTCCACTCGTATGCCATCCAACCCTGGAGTTTTCTCAGACTTAAAGGCTTTAATTGCATCAAGAAGTTCCTCATCTGTGATTTGCCCTTCACATGAGTCTTTCTGTACAGCTGTTAATTTTACATCATTAATAGAAACAAAAATCCTTACAGTTAACATCGGTTAGTGAAGATGGAGGAGACTGAAATGAAAACATGTGCTTAAAATACTTTGCTTCCTCTTTCAAAACATCTTTTGAATCATGGGTGACTCCATCATTTGTCGCAAGTTTCAGTAAATTATTTTTGGTAGCATTTTTATGTTGAAGATTTAAAAATAAAAACTGGTGCATTTTTCCACATGTTCCATCCAGTTTGCTTTATTTTTATAATATATTACACTTGATCTTTCTTGAATAAGTTCCTCCATTTCTTTTTGTTTTTCCTAACTTATTCTTTGCCTCTGGTACAGTTTTTATTCTATCTACTATTAGTCCTATTTGTTGTAATTTTTTATTTCAAACAGGCTTCAGCATCTACCTCGCTCATGAGTTCTTTGATGCCTTACCCATCCACATGTTCCAGGTACATTTTCTTCACCAGCTGTTTTGATTATACAGATAGATCTTGATAGCAGATCACAAAGAATTGAGAAAAATGTATTGTAATTACCATTTGATCCATTGCATTGTGTTGTGCATTGATTGTGATGTGGGCCCAGGGAACAGAGAAGGGCTGGAGGGAGGTGATGGTGGATATTGACCCAGATGACCCAGGCAAGCTGAGGCTTGTCATAGTGCCAGCTCCCACTCTGGCCTCTACTCAACTCATACAGGTGAGTGCTGCGTGTTGATGCTTAACTCAGACCATCTTTAAAAACAAAGAAAAAAATCTTATTACGTTTGTATGTATCAGTTGAAAGATTGATTTTAAGCATTTTATCGGATTGATCAAAATGTAGCTATCGCTGATGTTCAATGTGAATGGATGTSTCCTAGATTGAAAACAGTTATATCTTTGCAAAAGCCAACATTGACACAAAAACAGTCAAATTGCTCGACAAACTCCTTTTTCCTTAAAAGTCTGAACGTCTGTGCAGCATCTGGTTTTTATTACCAGTGTTTCTGCAGTAAATACAGTACCAACCTATTTGATCTGGCCTCACTGGAAGAGTGCAGGGGCTTTGAACAGCGTGCCAAAGCCTTACATCATGAGTGAACTTGGTTGAAACCCCCTTACTGGTTTTAAATCCTGGCTAATGGCTGCTGCCCCTGCCTGACTGTCTGTGTAAAGCCTTACATCATGAGTGAACTTGGTTGAAACCCCCTTACTGGTTTTAAATCCTGGCTAATGGCTGCTGCCCCTGCCTGACTGTCTGTGTATCCCGGGTTCCACATACTGTAGTAGAGTTTGTTAACTCTGTTCTCTCTGCGCTCGCCAGTTAAAAGTCCCACATAATCTTATCTGTTGCTCTGTCATCTCTGTGGTCTAATGGGGTTTTCAATTACAAGTAGACAGGCCTATAGGTTTTAATACTCCACTTTAGTCTTTTTTTCCCCCCATAGATGTCCCAACATGTGTTCCCTGATAGTCTAAGGGTATTCCCCAAATCGCACCCTATTCCCTTTATAGTGCACTACTTTTGACCAGGCKCAATGGGGCTCTGATCAAAAGTAGTGCACTATATAGGGAARAGGGTGCCATTTGGGATCTCTCCTAACCCACCAAAGCTATACTCTCCTGGTTTGGTGATGCCTTGGGGCTTAGAGCCAGTGCTGCTAAGTGGAGATGAATTGGAAGCAAAGTCATGTATGATTGCTGATGTGTGTGCTCAGGCCCCTGCTTCACCCAGACAGGTAAGCAGAGCCGCTCTTGTTTTTGTTCTGAAACCCCTCACCTCCTAGGCAGATGAAAAGAGACGGCACGTGGAGGTCTGCCCGGAGGGAGGGGTCATCGTCCAGCGCCTAGCCAATCGGATCGCAGAGGATGGGGGTGCTGCACTGATTGCTGACTACGGGCACGACGGGACCAAGACGGACACGTTCAGAGTGAGTGTCATCTTGTCTCCAACGTGGCCCGTTTATCAGTAAGGTTTTAATACGGTCTGTGTGTGTGTGTCTGTGTGTGTGTGTGTGTGTGTGTGTGTGAGTGGCTGTGTGTGTGGTAAAGTGATTAGCCGAGTGAGCCTCAGCTACAAGGAAACAGATGCAGGAAGCCGACATGCCCCTCTTGCCCTTTGCTGGTGGCACACGGAAATCAGGGTCAACTACCCTCCAGTCCTGTTCCTGGGGCTACACCCTAACCCAGCCCCATCTGGCCCRTATTAAGAGGGGTGGGCTCTCCCTGCCTGGCTCCCTGGCTCTGGGACTCACTGATGTGTGTGATGAAAAGAGGGGGAGAGGTTCAAGCAAGTGACCCCCTCCTTCAAAAGACAGGGAATCACAGAATTCCATCTGTTAACAAGGCAGCCATGTTTCAGGCAGGCTCACATTTATGTAACTAGATGAAAATGTTATCAATCGTTGCTCATGTGAGGAGAGACCTGATTTGGTATAAAAAAGGGAATTATTTCAGATCAATGTAATTTTTTAACAACTAATGAATTAAATCAAATGAAAATGTAACGATACACAAATAATGAACTGTAGTAGTTAGTAGTAGTCATGTCTACCATTTCTGTCATAACACCAGAACACCACCTGTCCCCCACGCCCAGGGTTTTAAAGGTCATAAGCTCCATGATGTCCTAGCCTCGCCCGGCTCTGCTGACCTGACTGCTGACGTGGACTACAGTTACCTGAGGAGGATGGCTGGAGCTACGGTGGCCTGCATGGGCCCTGTCTCTCAGAAAGACTTCCTGAAAAATATGGGAATCGATACACGCTTACAAGTGAGTAGGAACCCTGTGAGCACACTTTTCTGTTCCACTTCTTTATACATGGGGCAAAGGTGACCACTATATATACAATCATAACAATCCGCTTGTATCAGTTTCTGTCAAAGCATTAAGTTAAGTGGACGCTCATGGTTTTCAACTGCCAATCGGGGCTTTCAAGATAACTTGGGATTTTACTTTTACTTTGCCCTCCACTCAATTATCTTTGTCTAATTGCAATGTTGTGCAATGTTGTGTCTTCAGGTGCTGCTGAGGAACTGTGCAGACCCGTCCACAAGGGCCCAGTTGATCCAGGGCTATGACATGCTGACCAACCCCTTGAAGATGGGCGAGAGGTTCCAGTTCTTCACCATGCTCAACCACAGTCGCCTCACCAGYCCCGAGCCTGAGCAGGCCAAGGGGGGTAAGAAGATGGCCCCAGTTCCCAAGAAGGGCCCAGCGCCCCTGCCTGTGGCTGGCTTCAGTGAGCTTGGCCTTTCGTAAAGAACGAACACAGAGACTCACCATGGGTTCCTCTGCACTGCGGAGGCTGTGTGTCAACTCACTTAAAAGTTGCACTATACCTTGATTATACATTTATATTTTTGTCATTTAGAAGACGTTCTTATCCAGAGCAACTTAGAATAGTGAGTTCATACTTTTTTTCTTACGAGTCCCCCGTGGGAATSAAACCCACAACCCTGGCATTGCAAGCGCCATGCTCTACCAACTGAGCCACACAGGATTATATACACACAAGACCCGCGGAAGCAATAGGGTTTGMTCTGACTGGGGTGTGAGTTTGGTTTGAAAAGTAGAACTGAAGTGCTGATAAAATCCTAAGAATTATGCACCTTGCCTCACTGAGGGAAGATGGTGGCTGCCATCTTTCTCTATCATGTTCATTAGGCCAACATATAYTTCCAAGTGGTAGACAATGTCACTTTGATCAGTCAGAACGTCACTCAAGGTCACAGTGTTTGAAGCTATAGGAAACCATTAATGGCCCTTGGCCACGTGGTGCCTGGCTGTCTCCACATCTTGAAGCAATCTGGTGAATGTGGAGTTAGTAGATAGCGAATGCATCCCAAATGGCATCCTATTCCCTATATAGTGCACTACTTTTGAACAGAGCCCTATGGGCCTGGGTCAAAAGTTGTGCACTACATAGGCAATAGGGTGTCATTTGGGACACAGTCAGCCACTCACAGCATGCTGTGTTTTGCTCTGACAGGCTCTCCCTCACTGCCCCAGTAGCAATTAAAGGATACTATTACACAGGCCGATTACCGTAGCCATAATAACCAGCCCAAAAAACTGAGCGACCCTAACATGAAGCTATCATATTAAAGACTTAATGAGTCATATCATATTAACGACTGAATGATTAAAAGTCATTACAAAACATTTCCCGGTGTATATTATCGATCTCTTTGTCTTGGAACCACATACTGCGCTAAGTATTTTCATATGATTAAGACTGAAAATATTCTGGTATTAATCCAGTGTATCAGCATATTTACATTTTGAAAGATTTGTTAGAAAGGCAACAGAAATGTTTTCCTGCTCAAACTTGTAGAGCGGTAGGAAGCATTTTCTATAGGCCTCAACATATGGTGCTATCGTTACACAGCAGTAGTTAGCCATTTATTTTCTTCCCCAGCCACAAACGGCTCTGTTCATCTAACATATGGCACAATGTAATGTGGCAGGCTACACTGGCACTGTGACAGTTGGATTTAACTACACAGATTAGAGACATAAAGAGAGCTCTTTACCCCAGTTTTTCTGACTCTGTTGCTTGTCTCCCAAATGGTACCATATTCCCCATATAGGGCCCTGATCAAAAGTCGTGCACTACATAGGGAATAGGGTCCCATAGTTCCCTCAGTCCCTCGACCAATTAAATGATCAAGAATACTTGCTCGTTTTTAAAATTTAACTATAATAGAATGCATTTGTGTGTTATGTTGTATGGCCTGTCTTACGCAGATAATGATTCACTGTAGTTTCCATGAGTTCTCTTACATAAAGGTAGAATATGTTCCTTTGTCTGGAACACCGCAATATAATCTGATGAATAAAACCAAGGGGACACGAGCTGCAAATGAAATAAGTAGTAAATTCTCTACGYTACTGTCCGAGGCATTTATTTATTATTAGATATGTGAATATTGAAATATAGAAAACATTGACATCTGCCAATCCAGTGGCAACACAGACTAAATGAATCTCAGGTTTAAGTCATCACCCTTCTACGTGTGCTTTGTACTGAACATACAGTATGGCAAACATCACAGCACAACATTGTTTCACAATCCAAAGYGGTGGATTGAGACTGAAAATAGACTAATACCAAAATAGGGAGTGTGAAGACAACATATTGAAATTTCAATTGAGTCATTTGGTGTTTTCATAAAACAACAATCATCATGTTTTTCCCTGCACACAAAATGTCAGTAATTTGATACTACAAATGAAATGAATGCATTCATTGTATTCTGTATTGTCATGAATATGTAACTGGGTTAGTATCCTGCATATGACTGCACTTGGTTCCATTGGTGTCAGCCAGTAGTGTCAAACGTTCTGTTTTATTTAGAATGTGTTTGTATGTCATCAACCGCTATTAGCATGGACAAGCTGTGAGGTCATCATTCAAACGGACGTACCCATGTTTTGGGATGGAGAAACACCAAACAAAGCCAAAATGTGACACACACAAATGATGGATTTCTCTCTTCAACCAACATGTTGGCTTGTTTGACATATTACAGAGTAGTCGGTCCATTTATCCGCTGTTGGCTTGTTTGACATATTACATGTTGGCTTGTTTGACATATTACAGAGTACTCAGGTTCCATTTATCCGCTGTTGGCTTGTTTGACATATTACAGAGTACTCAGTCCATTATCCGCTGTTGGCTTGGTTTGACATATTACAGAGTACTCAGTCCATTTATCCGCTGCTTGGCTTTGTTTGACATATTACAGAGTACTCAGTCCAATTACCGCTGTTGGCTTTGTTTGACATATTACAGAGTACTCAGTCCATTTATCCGCTGTTGGCTTGTTTAACATAGTACAGAGTACTCAGTCCAATTTATCCGCTGTTGGCTTGTTTGACATATTACAGAGTACTCAGTCCATTATCCGCTGTTGGCTTGTTTGACATATTACACGAGTACTCAGTCCATTATCCGCTGTTGGCTTGTTTGACATGGTACAGAGTACTCAGCCAATTATCCGCTGTTGCTGTTTGACATAAGTAACAAGAGTACTCAGTCCATTTATCCGCTGTTGGCTTGTTTGACATGGTCAGAGTACTCAGTCCAATTATCCGCTGTTGGCTTGTTTGACATAGTACAGAGTACTCAGTCCATTTATCCGTTGCGGTCTTTTTATCCTACCATGCTTTGTCACTGTCACTGATCAGACTTTGTCAGCATCCCAAATGGCACCCTATTCCCTATATAGTGCACAGGTTTTGACCACAGCTTTGGTCAGAAGTAGTGCTCTATATAGGGAGTAGGGTGCCATTTGGGATAAATCCTGTGTGAATCTGCCGGACTGCTTGGCCTTGCAGCTCCCTCACCGGGAGCAGCAGCAGTTCTGGCGTTGAGTGTGAATCCAGTCAATCATCCGTAAAAACACAACACCACACATGTAATGAAAGAGAAGGAGAATAAATAAGGCAGAGCTCCGAGAAGGTCACATCAGTTCTTGAATAAAAAAACATTTCTCAACTATCTTTACTTCATTGAAAAAACATAACATTTGTAAGCTATGGCTGCGAGCAGAGAATTAACATCTAAAATTCCCTAGGCTTGGTCCTATCAATGTTTTTGTGACACTTCGCACTCTACTCCATTCAATTGACATCCAGAATTCCATACAAAAATAAAGGTAGAATCATAAAAAATGTAATTATTTCTATGGGAAGATTTCTCAGGCTTTGGTTAGACCGGTATCATTTTTGCAGGATTTTTTTTCTCAGGCCAGTTTCTAAAGGGGGGTTAAGACCGTGTGTAGCAGCTGCTGATTGGTTCACAACTTCATTCAAGGCATCCAATAAGGGAGCCAGAGATTACAACGTGTTAACAAATATTGCAAAAACATCCCATCGAATAAGCAAAATATTTTCAATATATATTCAAAACATTAGCATATTTTGTATGTTTTTGAGTTCAACAGCCTTTACATGAACCCATTGGAAATAAATGTTTTCAAAAAATAGCACTCATGGTAAATTAACAATTCAATGTAGTCGTGAGATTTCAAATACACATGATAAACTAACAACATTAGAAAAATATGCTATAGAAGCTGAAAAGCTGAAATGTCTCTTGGATTTKTTTTATTGTAGCCATTTTTCTGGGTTGAATGGCAGTGCAAATGTTTATTACTGTTGCTGAGGGATTCCCCAACTAACCAACCACTTAGGGTTCGTCTTTCAGGCTCATGAGACAGACTGTATATCAGAGGTATTCAACTTTTACCCTACGAGGTCCGGAGCCTGCTGGTTCACTGTTCTACCTGATAATTAATTGCACCCACCTGGTGTCCCAGGTCTAAATCAGTCCCTGATTAGAGGGGAAGAATGAAAAAATGCAGTGGAACTGGCATCTAGGTCCAGAGTTGAATGAGGGCTGTATATTATGGCTTGTAGAGAACAGTCAGTGAAGAGAGAATCCACATACGTAGGGTCTCTGGAATGTGATGAAAACCAAACAACCTGAAGATTCTTGATCTCGATCGTCACGCCTTTCCTCCCAACACCACGAATGTGTTCCCATGTCATGCTACTGTACCACCACACATCTGCCTGTCCACTGCAGCAACTCCTGTCTGTTCCATGTGGTAATGCACAATGACACCTTTATGCACATACATATAGGGTACATGCATCTCCCCCTGTTTAAGCTTATAGTCTCAGCCAGCAGTAGCAGGTTCCAGGGACCCAAGCACCAGTCATGGGCCTCCGAGTCCCAGGATGCCCTGTGAACTCCTTCTGAAACGTGCAGCCTGCAGGTAGTCCTCCCAGCCACTAGGGGTCCTCTTCCATGTCGTCCAGGTTGGGCGCCATGATGAAGTGCTTGGGATAATGCAGGCTCCGCTCGTCGGCGTGCTCCTCCCAGCGGGCGTCGTCGCTCTCGTGGGTGATGTAGCGCTCCCCTCTGCGTGTCTCAAACTCCCGCAGGTCCAGCCACGTCTGATAGTCCTGGAGGATGGAAGGGAAGTGAAGGAGGAGTCTATTGTCATTACTAAACTGCAAGGAGAAGTACAGGGGGACTTTCATAGACCCTTAGATGGAGTAAGTTCTATTTCCATAGCAGTGTGAACTGAACATCATAGACATGTGCTGCATTTAATGATGTGATGAACGTAGTGTGACAAAGTAGTCACTGTGCAGGTGTGTTACCTGAAGCCAGGGGTGACTGAGAGACTTGTCCACACTGTAACGCTTCCTCATCTTCACCTGGAGGAGGTTGTTGATCAGGTCTGTGGCTGTGGGTATGGATGGACCAACATGGACAACATTGACATCAGAAACAAGTGATATCTACATTTCCATCCATCCCCCTACTCTGGCCACTCCAGACTAGAATGAAATACATGGCTACCTCTAGGTTGAGTCAATTAGGACTAGAAAACTATTCTGCTGTTCTCAGTCTCAAAGTTCCAAAGACATTTTAAAGAGATGAGGTGGAACATTGAAAGAGAACACACCCTGAGAGGTGAAGACCACTGGTAAAACCACAGCAAATGTTATCTTTATTTAACTAAGCAAGTCAGTTAAGAACAAATTCTTATTTACAATGACACCCTACCCCGGCCAAACCCGGACAACGCTGGGCCAATTGTGCGCCGCCCTATGGGACTCCCAATCACGGCCGGATGTGATACAGCCTGGATTCAAACCAGGGACTGTAGTGACACCTCTTGCACTGAGATGCAGTGCCTTAGACCGCTGCACCACTCGGGAGATAGGTAAATAGATGATCTACAGGTCGACCCACACAGGCTACATCCCAAATGGCACCCTATTCCCTACTATACATATGGGCCCTGATCAAAATATAGGGTGGCATTTGGGGTGCATGCACTTCTCTTACCCTCTCCAGAGATGTCCTTCCAGGGGGTGGAAGGGTACATGAAGGCAGCGTTCTGGATCTGGTCGTTGATGTCCTCGTCCTCATTGAAGGGGAAGGTCCCACTGAGGCTGACGTAAACGATCACACCTACCGACCACATGTCCAGGGAACGGTTGTAACCTTTACTGCGTAGGACCTCGGGTGCCAGGTAGGCGGGTGTGCCGACCACAGAGCGCCTGAACGACTTCTCGCCAATGATGCGAGCGAAGCCAAAGTCACATAGCTTCACCTATAGGAACACACATTGGAACCAAGGCCATCACTGAGCTGTCATTCCTTATGGGTAAGTTCCATTTTCTATTATTTAGTTAGCAAAGTAATTATAAGTGATTGATAACAAGTTCTCTTTTACAATAACAACCTGGTTAAATAAAGCATTAGCATAATGAGTTAGTACTTCAGTTAGCTTGTTGTGGTGGACCACAGACTTACGTAAATGGAACATAGTAACAGAATCAGTGTTTCCATTGCATCATGTTGTGGTGGACAGCTCATACACTCACCTGAGGGAAGGGCTCCGCGGAGGCCAGCAGCACATTCTCAGGCTTCAGGTCACAGTGGACGATGTTCTTAAAATGGAGGTGCCTCAGAGCCACTAGGATCTGCGGGTCAGGAAGCACATGGGGTGACTTACTTCTGGCTGAGCTATGGTTCTTGTCATTACAGTGGCTGTCCACTGGCTGGGCTGTATTGTGTAATTACCTCTAAAAGGCACTAGGCCTAGGGCAGTGGTTCCACCAACTGAATCTTGCTCTGCCTAGAGTAACCCTGAAGTACCCCCTCATGTGCATTTTAACAGTAGGTCTATGGTCTCATGAGTCTTCTCAAGTACCCTCTGTTGATTGGCCAAGTACCCCCTGGTGATTGGCCAAGTACCCCCAGGCGTCCTAGTACCACTGGTTGAGAACCACTGGCCTAGGGTAAGGATTTGGGTAACTGTTTTAGGTACAGTGTAATAATGATTAATTACAATAGTTATTACATTGTACTTACAGGAACAATTATAAAGTAATAAAAACACTGTATGCAAGGTGTTACCGTGTTGGTCATTACGAGGTAGATCACAGATATTACTGAGTACTGAGTACTGACCTGTGTGACCAGGAACTTGGTGAGACGCTCAGGGAGCTTGCTCTTCTCACTGGACAGGATCGTCTCCAGCATGTCTCCATGGAGCTTCTCCATGACAACAAAGACCCTCTCGGGGGTCTCGAACATGCACTCCAGGTTGACGATGCCAGGATGGTGAAGGTTCTGACAGGCAGGGAGACAGGAATTCAATTCAATTAGTTTAAAAGATCATTTATCCCTGATGTGCAATTAGAGGGAGAAGACCTTAGAGACAAATACTCTATGGGCTGGGTGACAGATGACCTCAACTATGATGAGCAAAGTGATGCATGCATACAGTATATATATATATATATATATATATATATATATATATATATATATATATTATATACTATATTATATACATATATATAATATATATATATATTATATATATTATATATATATATATATATATTACAGTGGGGAAACAAGTATTTGATACACTGCAGATTTTGCAGGTTTCCTACTTACCAAAGCAGTAGAGGTCTGTAATTTTTATCATAGGTACACTTCAACTGTGAGAGACGGAATCTAAAACAAAAATCCAGAAAATCACATTGTATGATTTTTAAATAATAATTTGCATTTTATTGCATGACATAAGTATTTGATCACCTACCAACCAGTAAGAATTCCGGCTCTCACAGACCTGTTAGTTTTTCTTTTAGAAGCCCTCCTGTTCTCCACTCTTACCTGTATTAACTGCACCTGTTTGAAACCGTTACCTGTATAAAAGACACCTGCTCACACACTCAAATCAAACAGATTCCAACTCTCCCACAATGGCCAAACCAGAGAGCTGTGTAAGACATCAGGGATAAAATTGTAGACCTACACGAGGCGGATGGGCTACAGGACAATAGGCAAGCAGCTTGGTGAGAAGGAAACAACTGTGGTGGCCAATATTAGAAAATGGAAGAAGTTCAAATGACGGTCAATCACCCTCGGTCTGGGGGCTCCATGCAAGATTTCACCTCGGTGGCATCAATGATCAGTGAGAAAGTGAGGGATCAGCCCAGAACTACACGGCAGGACCTGGTCAATGACCTGAAGAGAGCTGGACCACAGTCTCAAAGAAAACCATTAGTTAACACACTACGCCGTCATGGATTAAAATACCTGCAGCGCACGCAAAGTCCCCCTGCTTAAGCCAGTGCATGTCCAGGCCCGTCTGAAGTTTTGCCAATGACCATCTGGATGATCCAGAGGAGGAGGGAGAAGGTCATGTGGTCTGATGAGACAAAAATAGAGCTTTTTGGTCTAAACTCCACTCGCCGTGTTTGGAGGGAAAAGAAGATGGAGTACAAACCCCAAGAACACCATCCCAACCGTGAAGCATGGAGGTGAAACATCATTCTTTGGGATGCTTTTCTGTAAAGGGACAGGACGACTGCACCGTATTGAGGGGAGGATGGATGGGGCCATGTATCACGAATCTTGGCCAACAACCTCCTTCCCTCAGTAAGAGCATTGAAGATGGGTCGTGGCTGGGTCTTCCAGCATGACAACGACCCGAAACACACAGCCAGGGCAAAAGGAGTGGCTCCGTAAGAAGCATCTCAAGGTCCTGGAGTGGCCTAGCCAGTCTCCAGACCTGAACCCAATAGAAAATCTTTGGAGGGAGCTGAAAGTCCGTATTGCCAGCGACAGCCCCGAAACCTGAAGGATCTGGAGAAGGTCTGTATTGAGGACTGGGCCAAAATCCCTGCTGCAGTGTGTGCAAACCTGGTCAAGAACTACAGGAAATGTATTGATCTCTGTAATTGCAAACAAAGTTTCTGTACAAATATTAATTCTGCTTTTCTGATGTATCAATACTTATGTCATGCCAATTAAAATGCTAATGAATTACTTAAAAATCATACAATGTGATTTTCTGGATTTTTGTTTTAGATTCCGTCTCTCACAGTTGAAGTGTACCTATGATGAAAATGACAGACCTCTACATGCTTTGTAAGTAGSACAACCTGCAAAATCGGCAGTGTATCAAATACTTGTTCTCCCCACTGTATATATACACACACACTGAGTGTAGAAAACATTAGGAACACCTGCTCTTTCCAGGACATAGACTGACCAAGTGAATCCAGGTGAAAACTATGATCCCTTATTGATGTCACCACTTCAAACTTCAATCAGTGTAGATAAAGGGGAGGAGACCGGTTAAAGAATGATCTTTAAGCCTGGAGACAATTGAGGCATGGATTGTGTACGTGTGCCATTCAGAGGGTGAATGGGCAAGACAYAAGATTTCAGTGCTTTGAGCGGGGTCTGGTAGTAGGTGTTAAGGAGCACCGGTTTGTGTGAAGAACTGCAATGCTGCTAAGTTTTTCATGTGTATCAAGAATGGTCCACCAACCAAAGGGCATCCATTCAACAGTGAAGAGGCGACTARGGGATGCTGGCCTTCTAGGCAGAGTTGCAAAGAAAAATACATATCTCAGACTGGCCAATAAAAATAAAATATTAAGATGGGCAAAAAAAGAACACAGACACTATATATATATATAAAACATGATTTACTACAGGGTTTGTTTTCATCAACTAACACCCCACTCCACATCGTGGATATGATGTATGTACCAGGGTCCACAGGCGTGCTCTGAAATCTGAAAAAGTCAAACATTTCTTCACAACAGTCTCACAAATCTAGCATGAAACCACAAAACCAAATCTTTATGTTTCACTACTGTTGTGAAGTGAAACAATAGTGAAACGTAGCCTCTTTAGATTCCCAGGCTATCAGGGTCTAGACTGGCTGTAAAAGAGCCAGGCTTCTCTGTATTTTATCTACCTGGAGAATGGCCACCTCGTTCCTCAGCTGGCTCTCCTGCTTGGTAGGGAACCTCATCTTGTCGATGATTTTGATGGCCACGTCTCTCCCAGTCTTTCTGTGTTTACCTACARATGAGAGTGAACAGGATCAATCACAGGCTACTCGCTGCAGATTGTAGCAAATGAACTGTGTATTTCTTCCTCTGTCTCGAACTATAGAACAGACAGAGAAAGGAATTCTACTAATAAAAGTTGATTTGCATAACATAGAAAGAACAAGTCTTCCCCTCCCAGTGATTGAAACTATAAAGAGAGGAAACGTGGATGGATGGATGTACATGAAGCCAAACGGAAGGGAACACTTCCTCTACCTCGCTCTCCAACTAAGGTGCATGAATTGAGGAGRAAACTGAACTCTTGGAGGACAGTGGAAGTTGATAAAAGTGCTTTGTTATTGGTAAAAGTAAAACCAAACCATTTCGGCCCTTTAGCCTTCATRAGGGCTGAATTTCATCTCCACTTCACCATGTACATGAAGCCAACAGAAATACTGTAGAGTCAGTCTGACTTACCTCCATACACAATCCCAAACTGGCCCGACCCAAGGACCTCATCAGCAAAGATCTGGTAGACTGAACTGATATCCTGAAGAAGAGAAAAGACATGGTGTCCTCAGAAAGTATTCAGACCCCTTGACTTTTTCCACATTTAGTTAGTCTTATTCTAAAATTGATTAAATTGTCGTACCCACTCATCAATCTGCACACAATAACCCATAATGACAAAGCAAAAACTAGTTTTTAGAAATGTTTGACAATTTATTAAAAACATTTGTTTATCACATTTACATAAGTATTCAGACCCTTTACTAGTTACTTTGTTAAAGCACCTTTGTCAGCGATTACAGCATTGAGTCTTCTTCGGTAGGGTGCTACAAGCTTGGCACACATGTATTTGGCGAGTTTCTCCCATTCTTCTCTGCAGATCCTCTCAAGCTCTGTCAGGTTGGAAGGGGAGCATCGCTGCATAGTTATTTTCAGGTCTCTCCAGAGATGTTCGATCAGGTTCAAGTCCGGGCTCTGGCTGGACCACTCAAGGACATTCAGAGACTTGTCCCGAAGCCACTCCTGCGTTGTCTTGGCTGTGTGCTTAGGGTCGTTGTCCTGTTGGAAGGTGAACCTTCGCCCCAGTCTGAGGTCCTGAGCGCTCTGGAGCAGGTTTTCATCAAGGATATCTCTGTACTTTGCTCTGTTCATCTTTCCCTCAAATCCTGACTAGTCTCCCAGTACCTGCCGTGGAAAAACCTCCCCACAGCATGATGCTGCCACCACCATGCTTCACCYCAGGGATGATGCCAGGTTTCCTCCAGACGTGACACTTGGCATTCAGGCCAAAGAGTTCAATCTTGGTTTCATCAGACTAGAGAATCTTGTTTCTCATGGTCTGAGAATCCTTTAGGTGCCTTTTGGCCAGTTCCAAGCAGGCTGTCATGTGCCTTTTATTGAGGAGTGGCMTCCGTCTGGCCACTCTACCATAAAGGCCTGATTGGTGGAGTGCTGCAGAGATGGTTGTCCTTCTGGCAGGTTCTCCTATCTCCACAGAGGAACTCTGGAGCTCTGTCAGAGTGACCATTGTGTCCTTGGTCACCTCCCTGACCAAGGCCCTTCTCCCCCGATTGCTCAGTTTGGCCTTGCGGCCAGCTCTAGGAAGAGTCTTGGTGGTTCCAAACTAATTCCATTTAAGAATGATGGAGGCCACTGTGTTCTTGAGGACCTTCAATGCTGCAGACATTTTTTGATACCCTTCCCCAGATCTGTGCCTTGACACAATCCTGTCTCGGGGCTCTACGGACAATACCTTCGACCTCATGGTTTGGTTTTTGCTCTGACATGCACTGCCAACTGTGGGACCTTATTTAGACAGGTGTGTGCCTTTCCAAATCATATCCAATCAATTGAATTTACCACAGGTGGACGCCAATCAAGTTGTAGAAACATCTCAAGGATGAACAATGGAAACAGGATGCACCTGAGCTCAATTTCAAGTCTCATAGCAAAGGGTCTGAATTCTTATGTAAATAAGGTATTTCTGTTTTAAAATTTGTATGAAATTGCTAACATTTCTAAAAACCTGTTTTCACTTTGTCATTATGGGGTATTGTATGTAGATTGATGAGGAAGAACATGTATTTAATCCATTTTAGAATAAGGCTGTAAAGTAACAAAATGTGGAAAAAGTCAAGGTATTTGAATACTTTCCGAATGCACTGTATATTTCACTAAACGGACAATCAATCTAACATTTTGCAGATATCTAATATTTTTTATATTCCTAAATTCCTTATCAGGAATGCTTGTGGAGCTGTAGCTATACACAGCTAATATGCTGTATTGGATAGACACTTACCACATTCTCTGTGATCTGTGAGTTAGACACTGATATGCTGATTGAAATGTCCTCTGAAGAGACAAGAAACAGATTATGTGAGGCTTCGAAAATAGTAAATGATCAAGCATTATTTGAAGCAGGACACACCAAGGACACATGGTATATTTTGATATATATTTTAATAACAACTAAATCCTAACTGGCCTGAGTGGCAGTCTGTTTGTGCTTTAATGCCAACTCGTTGTCATGCTATGGCTRGACAGCAATGGCGTTGGCAAGAGCACACGGATCTGGGACCAGGCTAGAGCCACTATTCAGTAGTAGAAACCCGCAAGGCGCAAGCCCAGCCTGTACGTTCAGTACGTTTCCATTGGGGTTTCCATTGATTCTGAACCCAGGCCCAGCCATGGTGGTTAAGGTCGTATCCAGTGTTCTATACCAGCACTCTGTCCCAGTAGTGGGCCACCAAATACCAATCAGCTGGGTCAACCAAAGGCTGGGTTTATGTAACACAATCCATAGAGAAATATATAAWACTGTCTGTATTGTATGCACAGGCCAGTGGCACAAAGTCTGTATCCCAAACTATGACCTATGTAGTTCACTACTTTTGACAAGAATCATTGCATAAGGAATATGTGCCATTTGGGATGCAGACAATCTCGATGCAAAATTGAACCCAAAGACCTCGACCAATACGGCCTTCTTCTTTTTAATTGGTCTTGCAGTAAATAGGCCACTAGTTTGAGCATGTCTATGGACAGTTCTTTGTGTGACAGTAGTTAACCATCAAATGACCAAACATCGCTCACTGGCGTTATACTCCTTTGTGTGACTACAGATTGTTTGAGTTTAATGATGTTATATCACTCTCCATTAATTAAATGATGGGAGGAATTTTCCTATCACTAATCACAGCCAGAGAGAAATCAAAAAGAGCTTGAAAATCCCCTAAAATCTCTTAAATCGTCTTAAAATGCCACCATTTAATTTTCCAGTAATACACTTTGAGCAGGCAGCGGGAGGTCACAGCTGTGCGCACACACACACACGCCCATAAAAACATACAAATTGCGTGACATTACATTTGCCTGATCTCCTCAGCAGATCTCAATCACATTAGCAGCAGGCCAGGGTACTATTCTACTCACTGTGATCCTTGCCCTGTCCGGGGCCAGTGCAGACACTGGGTTGCGGAGTGACGGGCATCAGGGCCTGCCGGATGGCCTTCTCCCAGCCCTGGGCCACCTCCAGCCCCACACCCGTGGCAGCCAGGGTAGGGTTATGGAAGTGACCACTGTTATTCTCCCCCACGTAGTAGACCATAGTGGCAGTGATGATCTCGAAGCAGTGGGGGTTGCTGCCCTGGGCCAGGCTGTGGAAGTCCTGCGCCTGCWCCACCTGCAGGATTTCTGACAGGGGGATCTCCTGAGGACGGAGTCAGAGGAGCAGGGTCAAAGGTCACCAAAGGTCACAACGGATTGTCAGCCAATCAAACGACCCGTGAGGCTGAGGTACTCCAATCAGCTGCTAAAAAGTACACCTATAGCGTCCTAACGTCTAACTGTCCCAGGAATAACTACACTCTCAGCTCTACCAGGTCTCCTCTCTCCTCTTCTCAGCTATGGTCTCTACTCTCTTCTCCTCACTCTCTGACAGCCTTTGAGGAATGAAGTGTGTGGGGCTTTTCAAGTCCATTTTAACATTCCGCTGCTGTAGCCGAGCGAACCAACACACCCACAAGGAGAAAAAACATCAGAGAGAGAGAGAGAGAGAGAATTGCTGGCCAGCCAATCGTCTCTCAGTCAGCCCAGTCTGCTGCGCCCATCCGGGCCTCTGTCGCCAGTATCAGATTAACTGCTTGTGGTTTGCCGAGCGTGCCACATGACAGGGCGCTCCGCCGGGTCAGGGGGGAAGCAAAGCGCTCCCCTGATTAAAAGGCAGGACGTGCCTCCCCGTTCTGGGCACGAGGCATGCTGGCAGCCTGCCAGGCAGGCAGGGATGGAGGAACGGCCAGAGACACCACAGGGAAGCCCCCCAGTCCAGTCCTGGCACTGACGGTCGGTCTGCCACAGGAGGAGCATGCTCAGAGATTCAGCCACAGGGCTCTCTCTCTCTCTCTCTCCTGTCTCTCTCTCTGTCTCTGTCTCTCTCTCTGTCTCTCTCTGTCTGCTTGTCTCTCTCTCTGTCTCTCTCTCTGCTGTTCTCTCTATGTCTCTTTCTCTCTCTCTGTCTCTCTCTCTGTCTCTCTCTCTCTCTGTTCTCTCTCTCTGTTCTCTGCTCTGTCTCATGTCTCTGTCTCTCTCTTCTCTGTCTCTGTCCTCTCTGTCTCGTCTCTCTGTCTCTCTCTGTCTGTCTCTCTCTCTCTGTCTCTCTCTCTGATCTTCTCTCTCTGTCCTCTCTCTTCTCTGTCTCTCTCTCTGTCTCTCTCTCTCTCTCTTCTCCTCTTCTCTTCTCTCTCTGTCTCTCTCTCTCTGTCTCTCTCTCTGTCTCTCTCTCTGTCTCTTCTCTCTCGTCTCTCTCTCTGTCTCTGTCTCTCCTCTCTCTCTGTCTCTCTCGTCTCTCTCTCGTCTCTCTCTGTCCTCTCTCTTCTCTCGTCTGTCTCATCTCTGTCTCTCTCTGTCTCTGCTGTCCTCTCTGCGTCTCTCTCGGTCTGCCTCTCCTCTTCTCCTTCTGTCTCCTCTTTAATTCAATTCAATCAATTGACACTTTAATTGAACGCAAGGGGGGGTGGCAAGTTATTATTACTATTACATATGTAAAGGTATATCATAATCGAGAAAATTTAAATAAATATATATGTATAATATATACACAAAATAGTATTATATTTTATATAAAATAATGGTGGACCTTAACAGGTAATAATAATAGTAGTAGTGGACATGGGATTAGCAATTAATAACAGTACAACAACAATATTAATCAGAACAAAATACCATTAAAGCAAACACAGTAGTAGACCAGTGTCAACATGACTGAGAGACACATGACCTGCGGTACGAAACGACAAACACTAAAAACTATAGCTAAATGGGAAATATTACTCAAACATTACTTACTTGGCATTTTTCATCTGGCTGTCCTCAGGCTGTGGCAGGAGGACATCATTTTTGGCTGCGCAAAACTGGCACATTTTGGTTTTTCACCCAAACAAATATTTAATTTTTCTCATGCTCTTTTATAGTTTGCAAATTCTGTTGTAATTGACTTATAGAATTTTGGAAAGAAATGATGCCTAGGTCCTGAGTATTTGTCACACAGTGTAGTAGGAATGCACTCCCTGTCTCTACCTGCTTCCCTGGAGCAGAGTGAGCTGTCTCTCTCTCTGTCTCTCTCTCTCTGTCTCTCTCTCTCTGTCTCTCTCTCTCTGTCTCTCTCTCTCTGTCTCTCTCTCTGTCTCTCTCTGTCTCTCTCTCTGTCATGCAAAAAGAACATGAAAGGAGGAGAGAATAGAGAGGGAAAAGACTGCCTTGCCTGTCTGTCTGTGGGAGGATGAGGGCAACACCTTACTTTCTTCAAATAACACCACAAGTGTTACTAAAATGTTCACTACATAAATAGAAAGCAATAACTGGAATGACAGGACCTTTTCTAGCTTGTCTCCAAGCTTCACACTACACTTTAGACCTGTCACTTTTGACCTGTCAATGTCTTTTTGTTGTCTGTGTAACTTCTATAATTGGACAGAGACGTCTACTAAGAGATGTGATGACCGGTATTGTACCTTGTAATACTTGGTTCCTGTTTCGTTCTGCAGCAGGGTCAGACACTTGCTGTCCAGCCTCCAGTAATGCCTCTTCCTCTGAAAACAAACACCGATCAAAGCAGTGAGTTATCATCAAAACCTCAAATAGCATCTCTGAAAAATACTATTGACTCGCAATCTCTCTCTCTTTTTTTTTTTTTTTAGATGATCCAAGAGGTTTCTTACCAGGTTGTCTCGGCTGGTGTAGTGGACCATCCATCCCTCCCGAACCATGGTTGAGCTCTTCCGCTTGGTTTGTTTTATGGACTGAACCACCCGCATTAGGGGGATGAAACTGCTTGTCATGGGGCTACACAAAATGACAAGAGCACGTATGAACAAATGTATGTCTACCCACTGGGCACAGACATCAGTTTAACGACACGTTTTGATTTACATTTGGTTGAGACATGTCACCATGTCATTGGATTTGGGTTAAATGTTGGGTGAAAAAAATAGGAAATGCCCTTAAGTTGATGACTTTTTGCAACTCCAATGAGTTGTCCACATTGATTCACTTCTTTTAGGGCGGTTGAAATGACGTGGAAACAACATTGGTTCAACCCATTTTTGGGTAATGTCAATTGCCAAATCGTTGACATACATTTTTAAAGCTTATGTGATGTAACAACAAACTCACAACTATTTTCATATACGAAACGCAACAGAACACAAGGAACTCCACAATTGAACGCATCTGTACACATTATACGTATTCATTTCATTAAACATCATATTACTTCCAGTCCAGTGCTAGCCTGTGCTGGCTGAGTTGGGAGAGATGAGACTCTCACGGGACATGACATAAATCTAGCCAAAGACCAACTCTAGTGCCAGAAGAATGTTACAGCCTTATGTCCCCCCCGGGGAGAAGAGGACTAAGGGCTCTATTCAATCTGTGTCGCAGAAGTTCAGCTTTACAGCGCGATTGAAATTTAAAGGCAATGTTACTGCGTTAGCAGAGAATGCATTCATGGTAAATGCTGCATATGTCGGCTCAATCGGAAATTACCTTTAAGTTTCTATTGCGCAATCTGTAACACTTCGGTGATACAGATTGAATATGGCCCTAAGTAAGTACCTGATAGCCTTCACTGTGTCCTCGTCCTTGTCCCCATCCAGACAGGGCCCTTCAATGTAGAACTTATCGTCTGGGGTGGAGGGCTCCTCTGGGTCTTCCATGCTCTGGCTGCCCTCACTGTTCACATCACTGTTGTCCACCTCCATGGTGGTCTCAGAGTCGGGGCCAGGACTGGCTGGTTCTGGGGCAGGAGACACAGTAGGAGGGGCGTGATATTGATTCATCAATGGATTGATTGATTGATTTGAAACAATTAAGTACAACAAATCCCAGAGGATGACACATTAAATACACTTATTTCCACTGTGGTCCTCATGTGGTAAAGGTATGTACTGCTTACTAGCCTGGGTCCCTACTGTATGAACTGTACATGTGGTAAAGGTATGTACTGCTTACTAGCCTGGTACCCTACTGTATGAACTGTACATGTGAAGAGTTGGCTACAGTACATAGCGTATGGGACCTGGCTAACTACTTACTACATGGGGGAGGCATTCTTCCACATATCCATCAATACATTCAATACACTGCTTTTGACTAAATAGTGGGGACAAGTTATGGAGGCAATTTTAGGTAGCTATACACTTGAGGCAAACTTACCTCCATTAAAGGAAACCTCACCAAGGCAGTCTCTGGGTATCTTGGCTGCACATCTCTTATGGCAGTTAAATTTACAATCTGAAAACATGAAGATTCAACATCACGTTCACTCAACCGACTGTACGAAGATGCCATATGGACATATCTATGCACATCATAGTCACATTAATATCTTACATCTAATCATTTGAATTAGATTATATATTTTATTGAAKCTTTATTTAACTAGGCAAGTCAGTTAAGAACAAATTCTTATTTAAAATGACGGCCTACCCCGGCCAAACCCTCCCGTAACCCAGACGATGCTGTGCCAATTGTGCGCCTCCCTATGGGACTCCCAATCACGGCCGGTTGTGATACAGCCCGGGATCGAACCCGGGTCTGTAGTGACACCTCTAGCACTGCAATGCAGTGCCTTAGACTGCTGTGCCACTCAGGATCCCTCTATCTACACAACATAATTCCAGTGTTTGGAGTGCCTCACCTTTGCACTGCATGCCCTGGCGGAACAGGCCTTTCAGCAGGCGTTTACAGAACTGGCAGATGGTTGGTCTGGTGTAGGTGTGCACTGAGAAGGTGTGAGGCACCTTGACCCTTCCCAGCACCATCTTCTCCATCCAGATAGGCCTGCCGCTCAACAGGCTGTTACCCTTCCCTGCCCCCTGGAGAGGGCGCTGCTGAGGGGATGAGAGAGAGATAGAGACAGAGAAAGAAGAGAAGAGGAGAGACAGACAGAGAGAGGGTAGGGGATGGGTGAGGTAGCAGAACGGGGAAAGGGAAGGAAAAGATAACAGATAGCACAAGAGAAAGAGTACATTCGTAAAAAAAAATATGGAAATCATTCCAGACATTACTATACTGTGTATTTTATGTTGTATCATCTCTACAGACTGTAATGTTCTGAATAACATCTCACACAGATTTTATTGTACAGTATTTCCAGTCACCACTTCTTTAGAAAGGTACTGGACACACAGGCAGGAGAGAAGTAGTGTAAAACAAAAAGGAAGAGATTTCATTGGGTGACGATGAACAGAGCTTATGAAAAGGCTTTGTTTCATCAGCCTTGACTGTTTTGGCAGCAGAGCAGAGTCAAACATGCTGCAGGTCTGTCTTGACTGGGAGGCAGCAGAGCAGAGTCAAACATGCTGCAGGTCTGTCTTGACTGGGAGNAACATGCTGCAGGTCTGTCTTGACTGGGAGGCAGCAGAGCAGAGTCAAACATGCTGCAGGTCTGTCTTGACTGGGAGGCAGCAGAGCAGAGTCAACCACGCTGTATCACCTTTACTGTATCTTATTGGTAATAATTGTCTAATCACAAGTTCATACATAGCTAGGTACACAGTGTTGGGGAGTAGTGAACTAAATGTAATTTGACTAGTAATTTAATTACATTTTACAGTAGCTTGGTGGTAGTTGAACTAAATTCAAATCTTGGTAGTGTTTTCAGAACTTTTTACTTTTTGTGGTGGTGTAGCTAACTAACTACTGGAACTACACACAACTTTRTTTCGCTAAAATAAAATATGGGTGAAGTAAGCAAGAATTTCCTTTCTTTTTCAGCATCAGACCTGCCTAAATCTCACTGTGGTTAATAGGCTAAGAACACATCCTGTTAACACCTGACTCCAGAGTCATCTGTTCTTGCAATTTGTAGTCTATGACATTTTAGATTTAGATATGATAATTTTTCACAAAGTGGTTTGGGGTGTAATGAACTACTTTTTCATAGTAACTTTAGTGAAGTAAACTATATTTTTCTTAAGGGTAGCTTTGGTGTAGCTTAACTTCTTCCAGTGTGAAGTAATTGGTAGCTTGGTAAACTATATTTTCAGAGTAGCTTCCACAACACTGTAGGCACATTTGTTAAAAAGCTATTTCACATCTTGGTGGTCATTTTAAACATCACAACATCAACTTAACTGACCAGAACAAAAGTGCACATTACATAAATATTTTGAGACGCAAATTGCGTGGGAAGGAAAATAATCAAGAGTATTTGTTTTTAGCATTATATTATTCAATATATAACGTTATATATTGAAGTGGATTAAGTGAGAAGTGGATTAAGTTAATAATATTACAAATAATCCTTTGTTTGTTTAGACGTGACAATACTGCATGAAGAGGGATTGAAATGACTTTATGAAAGTGATTAATATGAAGAGCCTTGTTTCTTCAGTAAAATGGTTCCTGGGTTTTGGTATGTATACACAGCGTTTTGACATAAACACTCTCTTTAGGCTCCCAACCACTAATTGGTCAGCCTGACTGAGTGTCTGCATACGGAATGCGTGTGTGTATGTGTGTATTCGTTCGCGTGTGTGTGTTTGCGTGCATGGGTGTGTGCGTGTGTCTTTGTCAACGCATGCATGCTTGTGTGTTTGTGTGTTGAAGAAATGGAAGCTGTACACAGTAGTACAACAAGCAGTCATGTTAAGTGGAGCAGCAGTAACAACAGCACAGAGAGCTTTGTCCCAAATGGCACTCTACTCACTACATAGTGCACTGCTTTTGACCAGAGCCCTATGGGCACTAAATAGGGAACAGAGTACTATTTGGGACAAGGACAGAGAGTGTCCCCCTACCTCTTCCTGGGAAACAGGGACATGTTCGATGGGGGCTGGGCGGGGGACGGACAGCACAGCTCCAGGCAGGGACACGTTGGAGAGCCGTCTCTTTCTCACCCCGCTACAGTTGTTAGGGATCTTAAAGGCGCAGCGCTTGTGGTAGTTCAGCCCACATCCTATAGAGGAGGCACAGTACTTAGAAACCATACATGCATGTCTCTCTCTCTTCTCCTCTTCTCTTCTTCGATTCTCTCTCGCTATCTCTTTCTCTCGCGTATCTCTCTCTCGCTATCTCTCTATCGCTTCTCTTTCTCTCTCTCTCTTCTCTCTCTTCCTCTCTCTCTCTCTCTCGCTATCTCTCTCTCTGCTATCTCTCTCCTCTCGCTATCTCTCTCACTATCTCTCTCTCTCTCTCTACTCTCTCTCTTCACTCACTCTCTCTCTCGCTATCTTCTCTCTCTCTCGCTATCTCTCGCTATCTCGTCTCTCTCTCTTCTCGCTATCTCTCTCTCGCTATCTCTCACTCTCTCTCTCTCTCTCTCGCTATCTCTCTCTCAGAGTTATAGTGTAGGTCATGTGAATGACCTGTATCCAGGTGAATGTTCAGTGCTGTTTTACTCTTCTATCAGGTTACATATGATGAAAACTTCAACTCTCCTCTGACAATCATCCCGCTCCACAAAGCACTATGAGAGCCCATCCACTGCTTGGCATCACTACAATAAGAAGCACTCAAAGGCTGTTCTGATCAGGACTTGAAAGCAGGGAGCTACACCGTCAATCAAGATATCCTTCTGTACAGTTACCCAGGCTTTGATTCCGGCCTATGTGAGCCAGGATTTTGATTTGAGGTGAAGCCTGGGTCAGGAGTGACGTGACTGGGATCAGTAGCTCTGGGCTGAGGGGGCACTGGGGCAGGGTCCAGACATACCTTCACATTTGAGGCCCTGTCGGACCAGGCCCCACAGCATCTCCCCACAGTCATCACAGAAAGCCGGGGCCTTGTAGGAGTGCACATACAAGGCATGGGGCCGGATCTGGAAGTCCTCGACAGTGGCTAAAGCTGAGACACAAACACACACTGGGTTAGTGTACTGCAAGAAAAACAATATTAACAAAGAAGCGAGACAAGCATGGACATGAATACCAGAGGAAATGGATTGTGATGAGTCATGATCAAACCATTAGAATGTTTGAAATTAAGTAGGCCAATCTTTAGCAGAAAGCCAGTAGAAATCGCCCCAATCCTACATGACTGTCATGATGTTAATATTTTTCAACTGTCATTCTGATTCAGAGTGTTGTTAATTCCTTTCAGATGCATGTCAAGTACAAAACAGACCCCGCTGGTGAACGGGTGGCCGTCCTATTGCCTCTGACCACAAAACATCTCCCCCGTCATTTTCTGTTACTTTCCTGACGATTCTAGCTACATATTGAATCACCATTTATCGACATCCAGGATGTAACCTACTACTGCCCGACGCTCATTATGGTTGACTTGAACATTGTGCCTTTGTGGTTGTGTTACTATTCAGACACATGAGTGGGTCAAAAGTTTACARACACTAAGTTGACTGTGCCTTTAAACAGATTGGAAAAATCCAGAAAAGATGTCACAGCTTTAGAAGCTTCTAATAGGCTAATTGACATAATTTGAGTCAATTGGAGGTGTACCTGTGGATGTATTTCAAGGCCTACCTTCAAACTCAGTGCCTCTTTGCTTGACATCATGGGAAAATCAAAAGAAATCAGCCAAGCCAAGTACCACGTTCATCTGTACAAACAATAGTACGCAAGTATAAACACCATGGGACCACGCAGCCATCATATCGCTCAGGAAGGAGGCGCGTTCTGTCTCCTAGAGATGAACGTACTTTGGTGCGAAAAGTAAAAATCAATCCCAGATCAACAGCAAAGGACCTTGTGAAGATGCTGGAGGAAACAGGTACAAAAGTATCTGTATCCACAGTAAAACAAGTCCTATATCGACATAACCTGAAAGGCCGCTCAGCAAGGAAGAAACTACTGCTCCAAAACCGCCATAAAAAAGCCAAACTACAGTTTGCAACTGCATATGGAGACAAAGATCGTACTTTTTGAAGAAATGTCCTCTGGTCTGATGAAACAAAAATAGAACTGTTTGGCCATAATGACCATCGTTATGTTTGGAGGAAAAAGGGGGAACACCATCCCA
>NC_036868.1:5678938-5680103 GCF_002910315.2 Salvelinus sp. IW2-2015 | reverse complement strand
GGGAATGTGATGAAAGAAATAAAAGCTGAAATAAATCATTCTCTCTACTATTATTCTGACATTTCACATTCTTAAAATAATGTGGTGATCCTAACTGACCTAAGACAGGGAATTTTACTAGGATTAAATGTCAGGAATTGTGAAAAACTGGCAGTATTTGGCTAAGGTGCATGTAAACTTCCGACTTCAACTGTATGGGCCCTGGTCAAAAGTAATGCACTATATAGAGAATAGGGTGCCATTTGGGACGTAGCCATAGTTAATTGGGGTATTCATGAGTCACTTTAATGTAGTTACATTGAGAACTGTTGAGTGACATGCCTGTTCTCTCCTTGTTGGACATTTCTCTGAGGGCACAAATTGGCTTCTTTCTCTCTGAAGTCTAGCCACCTTTGCTCTTTGCTCAGTCCAACCCTTCATTTCACGTCCATTTTCAAAGAAAATAGATTTACTGTTCATAAACCCCTCTCTGTCTTTTTATCAATAGGCGAACATGAAGGCCAAGTGGTTGAAATGAAAAACAGCGCCATAGCAACCGCATTCTCAGTGAGTACACAACAAACCAGACAGCGTTCTGAAAGGGCAATTATTCACTTTAGAGGAGAGATGAGAGCATTCTGCACTCAGAGAAAAACACACTGCTCTGCTATTGGTTTTCTAAATGACATACAGGTTAGGTACCTAAAATCTATTCATAATACTATACATGATAATAATAGTCTTATCCTATCCTTAATCTAACAATTACTAGGTGGGGATAGATGTGAAAGTGCATGAGCAACATTAATCAGGTCACAATCAACGTCCTCATCAATCCCTGAGAATCAGCAACTGCAGAAATATAAAATGCATGGCTTTGGAACTGAGAGTCAAGAGTCATCTGCCACGGTCTCTGAGAGACACCAGCTTAGACCTTGCAGAGTAGAACAGTGCAGAACAGAGTAGAACACATTAGAACAGAGCAGAGTAGAACAGAACACATTACAACAGAATAGAGTAGAACAGAACAGAGCAGAACAGGGTAGAACAGAGCAGAACAGAGCAGAACAGGGCAGAACAGAACAGAGGCTAACAGGGCAGAACAGAGCAGAGCAGAGTAGAACAGAGCAGAACACATTACAACAGAATAGAACAGGGCAGAACAGAGCAGAACAGGGCAGAACAG
>NC_036868.1:5666165-5678137 GCF_002910315.2 Salvelinus sp. IW2-2015 | reverse complement strand
GGGGGGGGGGGGCATATGGACAACATAGTAGCTACACAGGAGAGATCTGGAGAGATCTGAAACACTGGGGTGTTACAGGGTAAACAAAGAGAACCCTGTACCTATAATGTGCCACATCCTAAATGTGACAGTCTGGCTCGATTCAGTCTTATGTAGCAACATTTTAGCATTTTACATTTTAGTGTTTAAAAAAAATAAAAAAAAGTAGAGACTCAGAGCTAGAAAACGGTATATAATACACTACAGTTGAGGAACAATGGGAAAGTAATTCTGCTTTGAAAGTTAAAAGACTTGTAACATCACTTTTGAGAAAATGTCCCTTGAATGTTTTCTTTGTCTAAACCCATTCAGCATCGTTCACACCCTCTTTAGCCTTAGCCCCACCCATCTCTTTGAGGATTCACATGTGAGGCCATGTACTGAACAACCAAAAATGTCAAGACTAAAGACTGGCTTATACTATGCTTGCGTTTATAAATGAAATCTGGAGTGCCAGAGTGCGCTCAGAGCGTTGTCAGATTGACCGGTTCGTAAATTCAGAGCGCTTTGCTCTCGGAGCATTCAGAGTGCACACTGGACACTCTGGCCAAGGAGTACAGTTGATCCGCGCTCTGACCTAACAACAGCAATCAAGCACCCAAGCTGTCTGGCTAACGTTGGCTAGCTTGCTAGCTACTTCCAGACACAAATGAGAGAACTCTGACCATTTTACTCACTGTAGCAGAGCTGGTTAGGCTGTTTCCATGTTATCCAGAAAGTAGGTGACTGTAACTGTGCTGCTGGCAACAATTTAATTATGCTTTTTTTGCCAACGTTTACTGACACTGGCCATATTCAACGGGTGTTGAGCATTCGTAAATTGATTCTGTTATTATGGCACAATCAGAAGAGAGTGCTCTGAAAGAGTAGATAGCCAGAGCGAATTTACCATCTCCGTCTATCGACAGTTGTCGCAGTGATATCATGAACATTCTATTGAAATGGTTACTTGCATAGTGGAGTCTTTTGTTGAGACATGTAGCTAGCTAGCTAAACAACGAACCATAATRCCAACTCATAATGTTACTACCKTGCATTAATCTGCTTCATCTCTTGATATCAACCTCATCTCTCGATATCAACCTCATCTCTCGATATCAACCTCATCTCTCGATATCAACCTCATCTCTTGTGACATGGAGTATCTCCAACCCTTTTCCAGGTCTCACCGGAGAGGACCACCTCGATCAGGTCTCCCTCATGGATGTCCTCTGCTGACGTCAGTCTCTGCAGGATGTTCTCTGAGGTCAGGTCATGGCGGAACAGAAGGATCTTGTCGTACATGCCAAAGAATCCACACTCTGGGAACTGGGAGGAGGAGGAGAAGTATTACAGGTATGTTTAGTTTACACAATATGTCACAGTGCAGTGCTTCCAATAACTGATAGTATGTATAACTCAGACCTGGGATTCTCAATTAAAAGTTATTTTTAGTTCAGGAATCGGTTAAGGCATATAGAGCAACGTTTTTTTCTGAGAAGGGATTGTGAATGGGGCCCTTGCAGACCTACACTACTAGCAGGAAACGAGTGAAGCGCAGTTTGCATGGAGTGTGTGTGCAGTTTGCATGGAGTGTGTGTGCAGCAGCCAGCACAGCACAGAGCGAGTGACAGCAGGAAATTGAACCCACAYGCTCCGGACTGGTAGCTGCATAGCTCTCATTAGAAGCTGCAGAGATGAATCATGAATTATGATGAGGTCCTGTCATTGACACCTTGCTGCCTTTAGCCGTCTGTCCTGCTACAGCTGCAGATACAGTACAGCCCAAACAATATGACATCCAACTGACAAGACCATAACACATCCCCAACCCAAACAATATGACACCCAACTGACAAGACCATAACACACCCCAACCCAAACAATATGACACCCAACTGACAAGACCATAACATACCCCAACCCAAACAATATGACACCCAACTGACAAGACCATAACACACAGGGCATCCCAAACAATGTGCCATATTGACTGATTGACTGACATACTAAAATACACCACACCACAAGCCAACCAGCCCAGTTCAACCCAACAGCATATCGACGCCCCCCAGAAGCAATAACCCATCACTTGACACACTGAACTACTGAAAGACACAGTGACCCCGAATAACACATCACCATAAAATATGCATATGCAGTCATCAGTCAAGCAGTACCCCTTGAAGACAAAACCACACAGTCCTGTGTATGTCAAGAGACAATACTTTGTGTCTATAGAGGTCAACTGCTTGTTGAACTCTGCTAATAGTAAAAAGGCAGTGTCATTTATATTACAGTCCAAACTTTATCGACACATCGGCAACGGACAGCCATCCACCCAGGGGACAGGACATTGTATCTGTAGGAGTTAGAATCAGAACGTTAATCTGACTCCAAAATCCGTAGATAATGTACATGCAAATCAGACTAAACTGAGCAAGACAAACAAGGAAGTGAGATGTCCTCTGTCCATCCTATCAGAATGAAGTATTTACGTCTCCTATTGGATGGAGCCTGCATGGAATAATGTAAATGTGATGTGCCACAGGGTGGATGACTGTTTATGGTTGATCCCTRAACGTGATATGTCCGCATGTATTTTATGTCAGACATAGGGTCATCTCATGTTATACTTTAGGATAAAGTAAATCTCATCATGATTCAATATCATAAAAATGAAAGATTATGATCTTGGGGCGATAGGGAAATAGAAATCTCAGGATATATCTAATCAGCCCCATGAGTGGAGGTCTACCACTGGAACAGACGTCAATTGTTAGATTCCCTGTTAGATACTGCTGCACTGTCGGAACTAGAAGCACAAGCATTTCGCTACACTTGCAATAACATCTGCTAGCCATGTGTATGTGACCAATAAAATTTGATTTGATTTTGATTTAGATTTGATTTGAATTGAATGTCTATTCCACAATGGTTCAATGTAATTTCAGTGAAATGACGTGGAAACAATGTTGATTCAACTAGTGTGTACCCAGTGGGCTGCCTGGTCACATGATGCATCATGACATTATCTTGTTTTATGTTAGAGGCATAAAAAAAGCCTACTTGGTAGTACTGCAGTACTGTCTGTAATCCACATACTTGCCACAACGATAAACAATTGTTTGATTCTTCGACTCACATAAGGAATGAACACCACAGATATATCATATAAATCAAGTGCTATTTGCATGTGAAAATGTCATGAGATACTTTTGCTACCCCGTAACGTTTACAATTTTGCCGGTGGCCTAGTCTTTGATTGGGTGAGCACATCTTACAGAGTGTGACTTTAATAGGAAAAACTCAGCAGCGATGTGAACTCATGTAAAAACAGCTGATCCCCTCTGTGTTAAACRACTATTAACCAAGCTTAACTCTGGCAGACACACAATCTCCACTCTATTATCACACTCTCATCACACCCTAAAGAGGATTTTCTGATTCTGACGACTCATTCCGCCACGCTAGTAAGACGTTAAACATGATCAGATCACTGAGGATACTGGGAGAGAGAGAGGTCTGGGTCATGTCTGAACCCTTATCCTCCACCCCGTCCCTGCTCGGCTCACTACCCAGGAACCACAGCAGAGCAGACTGAGCATCAGCGGTGGCCTGGTTCCGTTACAGGATGCCTTTGGTACATAAGTCCATCTAAACAGCTGAGCCACACCTCCCCGTTCTGTCGTACCACCTCTAACCTCTACGTTACTCATATGCCATTATCTGAGACCATTGACTCATTAAGTCTCTATCGAGGGTAAATAATCCGACTCTGACGTGAACCACACACCGATGTGTGGTTCACGTCAGACTAGGATGGATGCCTGCCCACATGTACATACCTCTAGGGGTGGAAGGTAGCCTAGTGGTTAGAGCGTTGGACAATTAACCGAAAGGTTGCAGGATCGAATCCCCGAGCTGACAAGGTAAAAAAATTATGTCGTTCTGCCCCTGAACAAGGCAGTTAATCCACTGTTCCTAGGCCGTCATTGAAAATAAGAATTTGTTCTTAACTGACTTGCCTAGTTAAATAAAGGTAAAATAAAGAAAAAAGAAAAAATACCTCAACTACCTCGTAACCCTGCACTTTGACCTGGTACTGCTACTCCCTGTATATACTCTAGCTTCATTTGTGTGTTTTATTTATCTTGTGTTATTCTTTTCTTATTTGAACTCTGCATCGTTGGGAAGGCTTGTAAGTAAGCATTTCAKTGTACAATCTACACTTGTTGTATTTGGCACCTGTGACAAATCAAATTTGATTTCAATGAGATCAGGCCATATCAGTTCATCCGGAGCAGAGTCCTCCTCTCTCACAGGCACTGGCTCATGTAGCGTCTTTGTCAGGATGATTACCAGACTGCAAAGTCAAGGCTGTGTGATGATTAACTTTAAGATGAGTGTGTGAGGGGCCAGGGGGATCTATTTTCTGCTATGTGTGCATATCGCACAGAAGATACTGCAAATGCAGAACCAGCTGAAGTTGCAACAGACCAGGAAATAGGTGTGCTGTTGCACTGTATGGACAAATTTGACTGTGTTAAACAAAACCCGAGCCTCAACACGAAATCAAGCTATCAACTGACGCACAACAAGACCTTGAGTTAAATTGGGGTTGCACTCAACGAGACATCCAAAACCCTGAATCAGACACAGCCATTTTACTCCCGTATTAGTCTAAAATGTAAATAGCTGATTTGGTTCTGGTTGCTAAGATTACCCCCGTATATAGCTCTTGACAAGACATTAAGGGTACATCTATCAGTGTGTTGGATGAGCGGAGAGGCTCTGGACAGGGCAGCCCAATAGGAAACAAAAGGTAAACCGGTATTTGCTTGTTTCCCTGTACCTCACTGATCTGTCACCTAACTAGAACACATAGCATAGATGCCATAGAACAAAAGGAAGTTAAGATAAGTGGGACAAGGTTGCCATGACGTCCACAGCCCCGTCAACCAGAGGGTCTCATTAATTTGGATGGTAAAGGCATTCCCCTCTGAATTAGTATCGACTAAAAAATAGTTTTTTTTGTTATTCTAAAGGGAGAAAAATCCATTGTTTTTGTCTGGCCACTGTTTTGAACATCTTCAATTGCCATTACAGCAATTTATACTGAACAAAAATATAAACGCAACATGCAACAGTTTCAAAGATTTTACTGAGTTACAGTTGAAATTGAAATGAATACATTAGGCCCTAATCTATGGATTTCACATGACTGGGCATTGGTGCATCCATGGGTGGGCCTTGGATGGCATAGGGCCACCCACTTGGCAGCCAGGCTCACCCACAGTCAATCAGAATGAGTTTTTCCCCACAAAGGGCTTTATTACGGAGAGAAATACACCTCAGCACCCCCCAGACGATCCCGCAGGTTAAAATGACGAATGTTGAGGTCCTGAGCTGGCGTAGTTACACATGGTCTGCGATTGTAAGGCCGGTTGGACCTACTGCCAAATTCTCCAAAACAAATTTGGAGGCAGCAAAATGATCATTACATTTACACTTCAGTTATTTTGCAGATGCTCTTATTCAGAGGAGCTAACATGAGCAATTAGGGTTAAGTGTGTTGTCTTGGATGTGTGCTTAGGGTCATTGTCCTGTTTGAAGGTGAACCTTCACCCCAGTCTGAGGTTCTGAGCGCTCTGGAGAAGGTTTTCATCAACAATCTCTGTACTTTACTCTGTTCATCTTTCCCTCGATCCTGACTAGTCTCCCAGTCCCTGCTGCTGAAAAACATCCCCACAGCATAAGGCTGCCACCACCATGCTTCACTGTAGGGATGGTGCCAGGTTTCCTCCAGATGTGACGCTTGGCATTCAGGCCAAAAAGTTAAATCTTGTTTCTCATGGTCTGAGAGTCCTATAGGTGCCTTTTGCAAACTCCAAACGGGCTCTCATGTGCCTTTTACTGAGGAGTGGCTTCCGTCTGGCCACTCTACCATAAAGGCCAGATTGGTGGAGTGCTGCAGAGACGGTTGTTCTTCTGGAAGGTTCTCCCATCTCCACAGAAGAACTCTAGAGCTCTGTCAGAGTGACCATCAGATTCTTGGTCACCTCCCTGACCAAGGCCCTTCTCCCCCGATTGATCAGTTTGGCCGGGCGGCCAGCTATAGGAAGAGTCTTGTTGGTTCCAAACTTCTTCCATTTAAGAATGATGGATGCCACTGTGTTATTGGGGACCTTCAATGCTGCAGGCATTTTTGGCACCCTTCCCCAGATCTGTGCCTCGACACAATCCTGTCTTGGTACTCTACAGACAATTCCTTCGACCTCATGGCTTGGTTTTTTCTCTGACATGCACTGTCACCTGTGGGACCTTATATAGACAGGTGTGTGCCTTTCCAAATCATGTCCAATCAATTGAATTTACAACAGGTGGTCGCCAATCAAGTTGTAGAAACATCTCAAGGATGATCAATGGAAACAGGATGCACCTGAGCTCAATTTCAAGTCTCATAGCAAAGGGTCTGAATTCTTATGGAAATAAGGTATGTCTGTTCTTAATTTTTAATACATTTGTAAAAATTCCCCAAAAATCAGTTTTCACTTTGTCATTATGAGGTATTGTGTGTGGATATATATCTTTTTTATCCATTTTAGAATAAGGCTGTAACGTAACAAAATTTGGAAAAAGTCAATGGGTCTGAATACTTTCCGAATGCACTGTATATAGGACTAACCTACCATGTTGCTTTGAGCCAGGTAATTACATTCTGTTAGGTTTTGAGGCAGATCAAATCGAATCTATGTACTCGTACAAAACATGGCCACATTCAAAGGTACCCCCCACCAACACACAGAGACTGCATCCTAGATGGCACCCTATTCTCTACATATTGCACTACATTTGACCAGAGCACTATGGGCCCTGGTTAGAGGTAGTGCACTACATAGGGAATAGGGTGTCATTTGGCTTTACCTGTGAGCATTAACAGCGTTAGCATTAGGCTAGTATCATCTGTCTAGGGCTCCCAAGTGGTGCAGCGGTCTAAGGCACTGCAGCTCAGTGCTAGAGGTGTCAGTACAGACCCTGGTTCGATTCTGGGCTGTATCACAACTGGCCGTGATTGGGAGTCCCATAGGGCGGCGCACAATTGGCCCAGCGTCGTCCGGGTTAGGGTTTGGCCAGGGTAGGCCGCCATTGTAAATAAGAATTTGTTCTTAACTGACTTGCCTAGTTAAATAAAGGTTAAATATAAATAAATATTGCCAAGCCTTAAGCCTCCACACAGATACTGTTCAAATGTACAGAACTTTCCCTTACAAAATATTTATCAACCCCTACAAAAATTTTCATTAATTATAATCCACATAMAAATTCCCATCTCCTGTTGCTGCAGGAATATTTTCTGGTGTAGCAAACTGTCTTAAATTAAGATAATGCATTATCATCACGAAAACATATAGTGTCTTTAGCTAGCTTTTTTACCAGGGGACCAACATGACCTTAACGCTTAAGAGTGCATTCCTGGCTGTGATGTCATGTGATCATCTGCTGCTGAGCTGTGTGTGTGTGTGTGTGTGTGTGTGTGTGTGTGTGTGTGTGTGTTGTGTGTGTGTGTGTGTGTGTGTGTGTGTGTGTGTGTGTGTGTGTGTGTGTGTGTGTTTGTGTGTGAGCCAGTGCACGTGTGCATGTACTGGATGTTGTTCACACAGAGCTTTCAGGCATTTGGAGCCTTACATAAAACAATCTACAGTGAGTGTACAAAATCTTTTTCCATGATATAGGCTGACCAGGTAAAAGCTATGATCCCTTATTGATGTCACTTGTTAAATCTACTTCAGTCAGTGTAGATGAAGGGGAGGAGACAGGTTAAATAAGGATTTTTAAGCCTTGAGACAATTGAGACATGGATTGCGTATGTGTGCAATTCAGAGGGTGAATGGGCAAGACAAAAGATTTAAGTGCCTTTGAACGGGATATGGTAGTAGGTGCCAAGCACACCGATTTGAGTGTGTCAAGAACTGAAACACGGCTGGGTTTTTTCACGCTCAACAGTTTCCTGTGTGTATCAAGAATGGTCCACCACCCAAAGGACATCTAGCCAATGGCAGGCCAGTGGTTGAAAACAGGTCATTGATGAAAGAGGACAAAGGAGGCTGACTGTCCAGTACAACGTTGGTGCCCAAAGACCCATAGAAGAATGCACAACTCGTCACACGACTGGGGTGTGGCAGCCGACTTCCTTACAGAGTAACACTTATTTCATCAAAAACCAATAAACTACGGTTGCAGTGGGCTAAGGACGAAAAACACTGGAGAATTGGAAAAACATTGACTGGTCTGATGCGTTCCGGTTCCTGCTCTTTCACGCTGATGGGAGGACTAGGGCATGGAGAACCACATGAGTACATGCATCCATCATGCTGCATGTCTTCATTGCAGGCTGCTGGTGGGGTGATGGAGTGGGGTGTGTTTTCATGACACACATTAGGCCCCTTGATAAAAGTGGAGCAACGTTTGAATGCCACAGGATATCTGAACATCATTGTCAATCAGGTGCATCCCTTCATGGCAGCAGCGTATCCATCTGTGAATAGATTTTTTCAGCAGGATAATGCCCCATGCCACAAGGCTAGGATTGTCCAGGAATGGTTCCACGAACATGACAGTGAATTCAGCTTACTGCAGTGGCCTGCCCAGTCACCAGATCTCAATCCAATTGAGCATCTGTGGGATGAGATGGAACGACCTATTCCGAGTAGAAATCCACTACCAGCCAACTTGACACGGCTTTGGGAAGCATTGGAGTCAATATGGGCCAGCATCCCAGTGGAACGCTTTCTAACAGCATCCTATGCCCTGATGAATTGAGGCTGTTCTGAGGGCAAAAGTGGGTCCAACTCAATATTAGGAAGTTGTTCCTAACGTTTTTTTGCACACAGTGTATATAACCCATGCTGTTAGCATCAGGAATCAGGCAGAATACCATTACAGCTGGAGTTTAACAGCCAGCTATGCATTCCCATCTGTATCACCATCAGTTAACCTCATCTAGTGTATATACCATACATACAGCCCACAGCACATTGTTGCAGTCATTCCCCTTTTAATGACCTGTCTCAATCAGATATCATTAACTTTGCAACAGAGGCCTGATCCTGGTGGATAGAATAAAGAACTCTTGAATTCTCTCAATCACGCAACTCTGACTTAAGCATAAATCATGTCAATAGTATATTTGTGAGAGAAATCGAGTCACGCATGCAGACTTCAATATCTCATGGATTCAGCCCTATATGACAGAACAAGCTAATAATATATATATTTAAAAAACTCCCAATTGTCTAGGTAGAGAAAATTGTGTTTTTGCCATGCATACCATAGCCTGAGTATATGGTTGCCAAGTTACAAACCGCTTGTTCCTGTGCAGAGGAAGTGCTGTAGTCTGTAGAAGGTACATAGCTCTGAGTCTTCACAGCCCAACAACTGAGAGATAAAAGTGTATTTTGTGGCTCTTTGTGGAACAGAGGTAGAGTGTTTGTGCATTCCATTCTTCTGCTCTGAAATGGGGCCATGAACAAGGCTCATTTAAGAGTACAAATTGAAGAAAATAGTCGTATACTTTTAAGATCTGTGATGTGAAAAGATAGAAACAATCAACACACACACACACACACACACAACATCACAATCATACAAAGAACAGCTATCTGAGAACACCATCACCCAGCCCTCAGAGACACATTGTTCTCCAGACAGACAGAGAGAGAGAGAGTTTACCTAATCATTTAGAGACAGTTGGACATGTGGAGAATATGTAAACACACTCTGACTGCTGCAGAGTCTGACTGTATCTCCGTCCTAAATGGCCTCCTATTCCCTGCTACTTTTGATCAGGGCCCATAAGGCTCAGGTCAAATATAGTGCACTATGTATGGAATAGGGTGCCATTTGGGACGCGTCCTGTGTGTATGTAGGAGTCTGAGAGGTAGCATTGAGAAAATGCAGTGCTTGACAAAAATACCAGACACATATCATGTTTTAATAAGATGCTGTTGATAAATTCAGACTGCATGGTGGACTAAATGTGTACAAAGAGGGTCCCTATGAGACCAGTGATTTGACTATGTGTTTTAGTTCTAATACATTTTCTGTTTATGACCCTCGCAGGCATTCTTTTCAAATGACAGAGCTCTTCCTGTGCCCCACTTGCCCCCTTATTAAGGGATGGGTGTCATGTTTCTGACCTTATTTCCTTTGTTTTGTCTTTATTTAGTTGGTCAGGGCGTGAGTTGGGGTGGGCAGTCTATGTTTGTATTTCTATGTTTTCTATTTCTCTGTTTGGCCTGATATGGTTCTCAATCAGAGGCAGGTGTTTTGTGTTGTCTCTGATTGGGAACCATATTTAGGTAGCCTGTTTTGTGTTGGGTTTTGTGGGTGGTTGTCTTCAGTCTTCGTGTGTCTGCACCAGACAGAACTGTTTCGGTTTTTCACATTTGTTGTTTTTTGTATTTTGAGTGTTCACTTTTATTAAACAAGATGAACAATTACCACGCTGCACATTGGTCCTCCGATCCTTCTAACTTCTCCTCCTCAGACGAGGAGGAAGACGACAGCCGTTACAATTGGATTGTGTTTGTGCGTGTGTGTGTGTGTGTGTTTACACGCGCATTTGTGTGAGAATGTGTGTGTGCTCTAATGTGTGTGACTGCAGAACTTTTGCTATCCCTATGTCATTTATTTACAATGGYTTAAATTCATGTTCAAAAGAGGAAAGAGTGATTTGAGGCTCAAAAGACACCAACAGTCAGCCATCTTCCATCTTCTTCTTCTTCTCATATTCTGAGACATGCAGTTCTTAGCAACTACTCCAAATAGCAGTTCCCTTCTGTCACTCTTCTTTCTGAGCCATCAGTCGTCATGTTTGTTTGTGACTCAGGAAGTCACTGCTATGTCAGAGCAAGGCAAGGCAGGCAGCTGACCCCAACGAGCCATACACACACCATACACCAAGCCATACACACACCATACACCAAGCCATACACACACCATACACCAAGCCATACACACACATATAACCAAGCCATACACACACCATACACCAAGCCATACACACACCCATACCACCGAAGCCATACACAACACCATAAACCAAGCCATACAACACACCATACACCCAAAGCCATACACACATAATAACACCGACCATAACCACCATACACCGAGCCATACACCACACCATACACCGAGCCATACACACACTATACACTGAGCCATACACACACGCATTACACCAAAGCAATACACCCACCATACACCGAGCCATACACACTTCAGACTAGGAGAGAAGAAGGGGTTACAACACAGCCTCGTCAACATCAGACCAGAGGAAGAAGGGGTACACACAGCCTCTCCACCATCAGGGACCATGAGACACGAGAAGGGTACACACAAGCCTCGTCACATCAGACCAGAGAGAAGTAGGAGACACACAGCCTCGTCACATCAGACCAGAGGAGAAGGGGTACACACAGCCTCGTCACATCAGACCAAAGGAGAAGAGGTAGACACAGACTCGTCACATCAGACCAGAGGAGAAGGGGTACACACAGCCTCGTCACTTCAGAGGAGCGGTACACATAGCCTCGTCACATTAGACCAGAGGAGAAGGGGTACACATAGCCTCGTCACATTAGACCAGAGGAGAAGGGGTACACACAGCCTCGTCACATCAGACCAGAGGAGAAGAGGTACACACAACCTCATCACGTCAGACCAGAGAAGAGGTACACACAGCCTCGTCACTTCAGACCAGAGCAGAAGGGGTACACACAGCCTCGTAACATCAGACCAGGGGAGGAGAAGGGGTACACACAGCCTCGTCACTTCAGACCAGAGGAGAAGGGTACCCACAGCCTCGTCACTTCAGACGCAGAGGGGTACAACACAGCCTCGTCACATCCATAGAAACCCTTCACCCTCCTTTCAACAGAGATGTTAGT
>NC_036868.1:5654959-5666140 GCF_002910315.2 Salvelinus sp. IW2-2015 | reverse complement strand
GAAGGCCTGAGGTCATATTTGGTTGTCCGAAAAACGCATTTAATACACCCGGGCTCTGTTCCTCCCGGGAGGCAATGCCCTAGAGGTATAGGAGGCCTCTAGGTAGTCTGTAGAAGGTACATAGTGCTGAGTCTTCACAGCCCAACAACTGAGAATAAAAGTGTTTTTGTGGCTCTTTGTGGAACAGAGGTAGAGTGTTTGTGCATTCCATTCTTCTGCTCTGAAATGGGGCCATGAACAAGGCTCATTTAAGAGTACAAATTGAAAGAAAATGTCGTATACTTTTAAGATCTGTGATGTGAAAAGATAGAAAACACACCACAAACACCCACACACACACAACATCACAATCATACAAAGAACAGCTATCTGAGAACACCATCACCCAGCCCTCAGAGACACATTTGTTCTCCAGACAGACAGAGAGAGAGAGAGTTTACTAATCATTTAGAGGACAGTTGGACATGTGGAGAATATGTAAACACACTCTGACTGCTGCAGAGTCTGACTGTATCTCCGTCCTAAAATGGCCTCTATTCCTGCTACTTTTGATCAGGGCCCATAAGGCTCAGGTCAAATATAGTGCACTATGTATGGAATAGGGTGCCATTTGGGACGCGTCCTGTGTGTATGTAGGAGTCTGAGAGGTTAGCATGAGAAAATGCAGTGCTTGACAAAAATACCAGACACATATCATGTTTAATAAGATGCTGTTGATAAATTCAGACTGCATGGTGGACTAAATGTGTACAAAGAGGGTCCCTATGGAGACCAGTGATTTGCTATGTGTTTTAGTTCTAATACATTTTCTGTTTATGACCCTCGCAGGCATTCTTTTCAAAATGACAGAGCTCTTCCTGCTTGCCCACTTGCCCCCTTATTAAGGATGGTGTCATGTTTTCTGACCTTATTTCCTTTGTTTTGTCTTTATTTAGTTGGTCAGGGCGTGAGTTGGGGTGGGCAGTCTATGTTTGTATTTCTATGTTTTCTATTTCTCTGTTTGGCCTGATATGGTTCTCAATCAGAGGCAGGTGTTTTGTGTTGTCTCTGATTGGGAACCATATTTAGGTAGCCTGTTTTGTGTTGGGTTTTGTGGGTGGTTGTCTTCAGTCTTCGTGTGTCTGCACCAGACAGAACTGTTTCGGTTTTTCACATTTGTTGTTTTTTGTATTTTGAGTGTTCACTTTTATTAAACAAGATGAACAATTACCACGCTGCACATTGGTCCTCCGATCCTTCTAACTTCTCCTCCTCAGACGAGGAGGAAGACGACAGCCGTTACAATTGGATTGTGTTTGTGCGTGTGTGTGTGTGTGTGTTTACACGCGCATTTGTGTGAGAATGTGTGTGTGCTCTAATGTGTGTGACTGCAGAACTTTTGCTATCCCTATGTCATTTATTTTACAATGGTTAAATTCATGTTCAAAAGAGGAAGAGTGATTTGAGGCTCAAAAGACACCAACAGTCAGCCATCTTCCATCTTCTTCTTCTTCTCAATATTCTGAGACATGCAGTTCTTAGCAACTACTTCCAAATAGCATTCCCTTCTGTACTCTTCTTCTGAGCCATCAGTCGTCATGTTTGTTTGTGACTCAGGAAGTCACTGCTATGTCAGAGCAAGGCAAGGCAGGCAGCTGACCCCCAACGAGCCATACACTACACCATACACCAAGCCATACACACACCATACACCAAGCCATACACACACCATACCCAACCATAACACACACCATACACCAAGCCATACACAACACACCATAACCAAGCCATACACCACCATAACCAGCATACACACACCATACACCAAGCCATACACACACCATAACACCGACCATACACACACCATAAACCAAGCCATACACACACCAATACACCAAGCCATACACACATATACACCGAGCCATAACACTATACACCGAGCCATACACACACCATACACCGAGCCATACACACACTATACACTGAGCCATACACACACCATACACCAAGCAATACACCCACCATACACCGAGCCATACACACTTCAGACTAGGGGAGAAGAAGGGGTACACACAGCCTCGTCAACATCAGACCAGAGGAGAAGGGGTACACACAGCCTCGTCACATCAGACCAGAGGAAAGAAGGGGTACACACAGCTCGTCACATCAGACCAGAGGAGAAGGGGTACACACACAGCCTCGTCACATCAGACCAAAAGGAAAAGAGGTAGACACAGACTCGTCACATCAGACCAGAGGAGAAGGGGTACACACAGCCTCGTCACTTCAAGGAGCGGTACACATAGCCTCGTCACATTAGACCAGAGGAGAAGGGGTACACATAGCCTCGTCACATTAGACCAGAGGAGAAGGGGTACACACAGCCTCGTCACATCAGACCAGAGGAGAGAGGTACACACAACCTACTCACGTCAGACCAGAGAAGAGGTACACACAGCCTCGTCACTTCAGACCAGAGCAGAAGGGTACACACAGCCTCGGTAACATCAGACCAGGGGAGGAGAAGGGTACACACAGCCTCGTCACTTCAGACCAGAGGAGAAGGGGTACCCACAGCCTCGTCACTTCAGACCAGAGGGGTACACACAGCCTCGTCACATCCATAGAAACCTTCACCCTCCTTCAACGGATGTTAGTTCTTCATCCCCCCCTTTTCCACAGACATTTTACATTTTAAAATTTACATTTTAGTCATTTAGCAGACGCTCTTATCCAGAGCGACTTACAGTAGAGTGCATACATTTTATTACATTTTTACATACTGAGACAAGGATATCCCTACCGGCAAAGAGCAGACGCTCTTATCCAGAGCGCTTACAGTAGAGTGCATACATTTTTAACATTTTTTTTTTTACATACTGAGACAAGGATATCCCTACCGCCAAACCCTCCCTACCGGCCAACCCTCCCTAACCCGGACGACACTATGCCAATTGTGCGTCGCCCAACGGATCTCCCGGTTGCGGCAGAGCCTGGGCGCGAACCAAGCACCCAGCCCAGCCTGGGCGCGAACCCAGAGACTCTGGTGGCGCAGCTAGCACTGCGATGCAGTGCCCTAGACCACTGCGCCACCCGGGAGACACCGGCAGACCAGAGGAGGAAGAGAAACAAGTCCTTCATGACATCACCAGGGAGTGTTTTTTACAACATAACTACAGGGCTGCCTCCCAAATGGCACCCTATCCCTACATAGTGTACTACTTTTGAGTAGGACACATATAGGACAATAGTCGAAAGTAGTGCACTATGTAGGGAATAGGGTACCATTTGGGCCGTAGCCCAGGAGAGTGATGGTGTCATATCAATGCTTAGAAGAAGAAAACACACTGGCATGCTAGTTGATTTGATTTGTTTAGTATGAGTCACAGCCAGTGATCAAGTTTCTTTAAAATGGTCTAAAAGTCTGTTACTAAAACATCAAACTGAAAAATGCACTTTGATTTAATTTGATGCTTAGTTTACACAATCCCTTATGCTTCCTTGCTAGCTGGTTGTAAGGATAGATTAGTGAACAGTGCTAAGAAAACACATGCACACACGCGCACACACACACAAGCAAAGACAAGCAGTGTCCCAGGAAATGACTCCAGCAGGTCAGTACGTGAGGAAAAGTCATCTCAGATTTCAACACACCACCAGCTTATTGCAATACATTCTTTGCAAATTATGCTACATTTTCACAGCAACTGAGGGAGGAGGACTGTACTCTTGTTTCTGTGATATCAGTGACATCACTGCCACTAACGGTTGCTGTGGATGTACTGCATTGTTGAGTAGATGAGGGGGCAATGAGTTTATAGACACACTCACTGTTTCAGGGAAACAAACACCTCTCAATATCTACGGTGCCCATATTAGGACAGCCTCAACACCGTAAATACCAGTGTAGTACAAGGAGCTGTCGATGTCTCATCTAGTACAGAGAGGTTCTTTATGCATCCAGTCCTACACCAAAGAGTATGTCATCAGGAGTTAAGCAGGTTAAACCTATAGGTAGAGATGCAAATTTGCCTTGAAAGCTTCAGATGTCCCTATCAGTTTCAGCACGTTCAGCAGCATGGAATAAACAATGAAGTAAGGTATATGGTCGTGACTTATTTCCTTCTTGTCCTGTTATAGGATAACATACTGAGAGACAGAGCTCTATCCACTTCCTTATCTTCACCTAGAGGACAAGACAGACCAACAGTGGCAGCGCAGCAGGTAGCCGTCCGGTTGCCTCTGACCACAGAACATCGGCCGTCATTTTCTATTCATTTCCAGATGATTCTACATGTTGAACCGCTACCGTTTGTCGACAGACAGCAGGCGTCTACTGCACATGACCAACATTCATTATGGTGTGTTTTATGAGCACAGCAGATACACACAGGTGAGGAACAATGTGTGAGGTGACTAGAGATCATCAACCCCCCATTTACAAAATTACAATTACACTCTCCAATATTACCAGACTGCCTGCCTATGGACTGAAGGGCACTTTAATATAATAATCACTTAAAGCCTAGTGGATGAAACTCGGCTACTCTTAATGGGGATTGTATAATCGTGCCCTTGCCTGGCCACAGGGATAATCCCATCTCAGTGCAGAAGCCCATGTCTGCATCCCAAATGGAACCCCACAGGGCTCTGGTTAAAAGTAGTAGTGCACTATATAGGGAATAGGGTGTTATTTGAGTTGCATGCCATGTTTCCGTAGCACAAAGCCAGCTTTGAAACAGGTCTGTGGGGCTGCAGGGTTACGGCACATGGTCTTGCCTGGCCCACTTGGAACTCATCCCTGGTCCTCCAGGGAATAAAGACACCTGTGTGTGTGTGTCTGTGTGTGTGTAAATAAACCTGCCCCACTGCCACACACACACACACACACACACACATACACACACACACACACACACATACAGTACATATAGCCACATTAATGCACATACACATATAGTACCGGTCAAAAGTTTGGACACACTTACTCATTCAAGGGTTTTTGTTTATTTTTTACAATTTTCTACATTGTAGAATAATAGTGAAGACATCACAACTATGAAATAACACATATGGAATCATGTGGTAACCAAAAAAGTGTTAAACAAATCAACATATATTTTATATTTGAGATTCTTCAAAGTAGCCACCCTTTGATTGATGACAGCTTTGCACACTCTTGGCATTCTCTCAACCAGCTTCATGAGGTAGTCACCTGGAATGCATTTCAATGAACAGTTGTGCCTTGTTAAAAGTTAATTTGTGAAAATTCTTTCCTTCTTAATGCTTTTTAGCCAATCAGTTGTGTTGGGACAAGGTAGGAGTGGCATACAGAAGATAGCCCTATTTATTTTGTAAAAGACCAAGTCCATATTATGGCAAGAACAACTTAAATAAGCAAAGAGAAACGACAGTCCTTCATTACTTGAAGACATGAAGGTCAGTCAATCCGGAACATTTCAAGAACTTTGGAAGTTTCTTCAAGTGCAGTCATAAAAACCATCAAGCGCTATGATGAAACTGGCTCTCATGGAAAAGGAAGACCCAGAGTTACCTCTGCTGAGGAGGATACGTTCATTAGAATGAACTGCACCTCAGATTGCAGCCCAAATAAATGCTTCATTTAACAGACACATCTCAACATCAACTGTTCAGAGGAGACTGCGAGAATCAGGCCTTTGTGGTCAAATTGCTGCAAAGAAACCACTACTAAAGGACACCAATAAGAAGAGACTTGCTTGGGCCAAGAAACGCGAGCAATGGACATTAGACCGTTGGAAATCTGTCCTTTGGTCTGATGAGTCCGATTTTGCGATTTTTGGTTCCAACCGCCGTATCTTTGTGAGACGCATAATAGATCTCCACATGTGTGGTTCCCACCGTGAAGCATGGAGGAGGAGGTGTGATGGTGTGGGGGTGCATTGGTGGTGACACTGTTGGTGGTTTATTTAGAATTCAAGGCACACTTAACCAGCATGGCTACCACAGCATTCTGCAGCGATACACCATCCCATCTGGTTTGCACTTAGTGGGACAATCATTTATTTTTCAACAGGACAATGATCCAAAACACACCTCCAGGCTGTGTACGGGCTATTTGACCAAGGAGAGTGATGGAGTGCTGTATCATATGACCTGGCCTCCACAATCACCCAACCTCAACCCAATTGAGATGGTTTGGGATGAGTTGGACCGCGGAGTGAATGAAAATATTTTTTGGTTACTATATGACTCCAGATGTGTTATTTCATAGTTTTGATGTCTTCAGTACTATTCTACAATGTAGAAAATAGTAAAAATAAAGAAAAACCCTTGAAATGAGTAGGAATGTCCAAAACCTTTGACTGGTTAAACACACACACACACACACACACACACCACACCACACACACACGCATCACACACACACACACACACACACACACACACACACACACACACACACACACACACACACACTGGTTATTTCATGCAGTGTTAGATTAGATTGTGAGAGATACTTGTAAATAGCAAATCTCCTCGACTCTCAATTGAATCTCCATGGAAGACTGGAGCCAAATATATAGTTGTATGATTACAGTATCAATTCATTCACTATAAAACCTTTAACACAATTTAATTACAAAGTATAGTTCATGACATCCATTATGAGAAATATTTACTTCTTCTGGTTTTCCAAGAACTTGGTTTTCCAAGAACTTGTTTACAGTACGAAAAGCAGCCCTGAATGAGATCGCTTGTCAAGGTCACCATGACAACTTCCATTTAGCAGAGAAAACTATGTGAAAAACCAAAAAGAGCTTGCATCCTAAATGGCACCCTATTCCCTACGGATCCTGGTCAAAAGTAGTGCACTATATAGGGAATAGGGGGCCATTTGGGATGCATCCTATGTGAAGAAAGTGTTTTGAAGCAAAGTGAATGTTTCCTGGTAGGTATGAAGAGAGGTCAGTACCTGTCTGTGTCCCAAATGGCACCATATTCACTATGTAGTGCACTACTTCTGACCAGGGCCCGTAAGGAATCCCATAGGGCTCTGGTCAGTGTTCTATATAAGGGAAAGGATGCCATTTGGTACACACACCCCTGTTGCCTTGGCAGCGGTGTGCTTTCTCCTTGGATACCTCCCTGGATACCTCCCTGGATACCACCACTACACTGCCCTATCTGTTCCCTGGCCTAGTCTCTGTTACCGGGGCAACGCTCAACACACTTAAAAGTGATACCCGACCGACAAGGACCTTTTGGTTAAAGAGTGGGAGACTGATAGAGAACTGGGTGGGGTGGTTGAGGTTCTCTCTCTCTGGTGATGTTTTATGGTCTTTGATAGAGGTAAACAAGCTATTCAGCATAATAACAAATGGATAAACACCTTATAACATTTTTCATGACTTTTCATTCAAAGACACACATTTTCCCTGCTGAACCACACCACATACTGATGGAATTGGAAACAATGAACTACCTGTTTGCTCCCAATATGCTTAAAAGCCGTTACGGTCAAACATAGTCGCTGAGAGGAATTGGAACAACAGAATGTAAAAAAGTCACAAGGGCCAATTGATTGAATTAGGGCTACAGTTGTGTAACCATCACTCACTATGCAGTGCACCAACCAGGAGAGGAGAGGAAGCCACACACTCAAACTGTTGCCTGCTATAAGATATCAACAAATACTGGCATTCCAACCACAGAGGTAACACATATACATCCCAGGGAGTTGAAGCGAGGTAAAGCTATTCATTAAACTGCCTTTAGGGGCAATTTGGGACCGTTTTTCCAATTCGTAAGCCAAAAACCCCWTATATCCCTCCCTGTGCAAATTTGGTAGGTTAAACAACGTACAATATAATCAAATATCAATTAGTTTGCTCACTGAAAAGATTCTCTTTTGTATTATGGTTTAGGAGACAAGTATGTCATACCAGTACATGTTTGCCTCCCAAATGGCATCCTATTCCCTATATAGTGGACTTATTTTTACCAGGGGGCTCTTGTCAAAAGTATTGCACAATGTAGGGAATAGGGTGCTAATCAACATTTAGGGGAGATTCTCATTGACAGAAGCTTATTTTAAGCATGATCACATGCACAGGGATAACTCTCCCTTAACAGGCTGACCATACACGAGAGACTGATCACACATTGACTACTCTATTGACCAGATAAGAGTGCTGGTCTCTGAGGGTGGTAAACTGGAGCCATATACACCCCTATTAGACTCAGATAAGCAATGAAGAGCGCTCTCTCTCTTTCTCTCTCGCGTGTGTTCTCTCTCTCACTCGCTCCCTCTATTTATCTTGCTTGCTCTCGCGCTCTCACTCTCTCTGTCCTGCTCTCTCGCTCTCTTGCTTTCTCTCTCTTTCTCTCTCTCTCGCGTTCTCTCTCTCACTCTCTCCCTCTCTCTATATCTATATAATTTATTTACTCTCACTCACTCTCTCTCACTCCCTCTCACGCTCCCTCTCTCACTCTTGATTTCTCTCTCTCTCACTGTATCTCTCTCTCTTTTCTGGGAGAGATAAGGACAGCACAAGGTCTGGCTCATCTTGTATAAAGCAATTCATTTTAAATAATATTATTTCAGACCGGGAGGGGTTGATGCCACAATAGGCCCGTCAAACTATGGGTCTGAAATAATGAGGCTATTCTACATTGGAAGATACAGTTCTGATACAGTTCTGATGCAGTACTGATACAGTTCTGATACCGTACTGATACAGTTCTGATACAGTACTGATACAGTTCTGATACCGTACTGATACAGTTCTGATACAGCTCTGATACAGTTCTGATACCGTACTGATACAGTACTGATACATTACAGTTTCTGATACAGGTTCTGATACCGTAGCTGACTACAGTACTGATACAGTTCTGATACCAGTAACTTCTGAATCACAGTTCTGAATACAGTTATTGATACCGTACTGATACAGTTCTGATACAGTACTTGATATACCAGTACTGATACAGTTCTGATACCGTACTGATCATCTAACCTGTACTGATGACAGTTCCTGATACCGATTCTGATACAGTTCTGAATACAGTTCTGATACCAGTGGTACTGAACACTTACCAATAAGTGTAGGTCAAATCACGCCAAGCATTCAGGCATGCCGTAGCCTATTGGAATTAAATACGCAAACTTAAGCAAAACAGGTCATATAAAGAAGCGGATGCACTGTTATCAATGAACAGAATCTGCATGATAGAAACACACCACATCACTTTTCTGTTCCTCATCAGCTGGGTCATGCTTGTCCTCCAGGTCTCACAAGTTAATGGGCTTGACATTAAAGCCAGGTCAAATCCTATGTTTCTCATTCCTTTGTGTGGGAAGTTATCAGTAAGTCAGGCTGATATTTCTCATATGGGAAGTTATCAGTAAGTCAGGCTGAATATTCCTCATATGGGAGTTATCAGCAAGCCAGGTTGATATGTCCTCATGAGATGGTGAGACCAGCAGGGTCATTACATTAAACCTAAAGGACTAAACAAGACCCACTGTATCAGTCCTAACCCCACTGTATCAGCCCTAAACCCTAACCCCACAGTATCAGACTACCCTAACCACACTGTATCAGCCCCTAACCTAACCCCACAGTATCAGCCCTTAACCCCACAGTATCAGCCCTAACCCCACAGTATCAGCCCTAACCCCACTGTATCAGCCCTAACCCCACTGTATCAGTCCTAACCCCACTGTATCAGCCCCACACCCCCACTGTATCAGCCCTAAACCCACTTGTATCAGTCCTAACCCCACTGTTACAGTCCTAACCCACTGTATCAGCTAACCCCACTGTATCAGTCCTAACCCCACTGTAATCAGCCCTGTAACCCACTGTATCCGTCCTAACCCCCACTGTATCAGTCCTAACCCCACAGTAATCCGCCTAACCCACAGTATCAGTCCTAACCCCCACTGTATCAGTCCTAAACCCACTAACCCTAACCCTAACCCGGCTGTATCAGTTCTAACCCCACTGTATCAGTCCTAACCCTAACCCCACTGTATCAGTCCTAACCCTAACCCCACTGTATCAGTCATAACCCCATAACCTAACCCTAACCCCACTGTATCAGTCCTAACCCTAACCCCACTGTATCAGTCAAAACCCACTAAACCCTAACCTAACTACACTGTATCATCATAACCCTAACCCACTCTACAGTCCTAAACCTAACCCACTAGTATCAGTCCTAACCCTAAACCCACTGTATCAGTCCTAACCCTAACCCACTGTATCAGTCCTAACCCTAACCTCCACTGTATAGTCCTAACCCTAACCCGATGTCTCAGTCCTAACCCTCTAACCCCACTGTATCAGTCCTAACCCCACTAACACTAACCTAACCAACTGTAACCCTAACCCCGCTGTATCAGTCCTAACCCCACTGTATCAGTCCTACAAACCCTATAACCGCTGTATCAGTCCTAACCTAACCCCACTGTATCAGTCCAACCCCACTACATAACCCCTAACCCCACTGTAACCCTAACCCTAACCCCCGCTGTATAAGTTCCTAAACCCCACTGTATCAGTCCTACCCTAAACCTGCTGTATCAGTCCTAACCCTAACCCCACTGTATCAGTCCTAACTCCACTAACACTAACCCTAACCCACTGTAACCCTAACCCTAACTCCACTGTATCAGTCCTAACCCTAACCCCACTGTATCAGTCCTAACCCTAACCCCACTGTATCAGTCCTAACCCCACTAACACTAACCCTAACCCACTGTAACCTAACCCCGCTGTATCAGTCCTAACCTAACCCCGGCTCTATCAGTCCTAACCCCACTTGTATAAGTCCTAACCCCACTGTATCAGCCCATAACCCCCACTGTAATCAGTGCTAGCCCCACTGTATCAGTCCTAACCCTAACCCAACTGTTCAGTCCTAACCCTAGCCCCAAGCTGTATCAGTCCTAACTTCCCTGATCATCCCTTAACCCCTCCTGTAATCAGTCCTAACCTCCCTGCATCAGTCCCTAACCCCCACTGTATCAGTCCTACTATCCCTGTAATCAGTTCTAAGCACCATCGCCTGCCCAAACTGTATCAGTCCTAACCCTCCCTGTACATCTAACCTCCTCGTATCAGTCCTAACCCCCTGTAATCAGTTCTTAACCCCACCCTGTATCAGCCCAACCAACCTCCACTGTATCAGTCCTAAACAACCCACTAAAAC
>NC_036868.1:5591457-5652059 GCF_002910315.2 Salvelinus sp. IW2-2015 | reverse complement strand
GGAGAGAATAACCCTGCGTATCAGTCCTAACCCTAACCCCACTGTATCAGTTTCCCTAACCCCCACTAACACTGAACCCTATACCCACTGTAACCCTAACCCCCGCTGTATCAGTTCACTCATTCCGCACTGTACAGTCCTAACTAACCCACTGTATCGTTCACGCCAACCGGGTATCACCTAACCTAACCCACATTATATCCTAACGCCTAACCACTAGAACCACTAAACCCCAGTGTACACTACCCTAACCCCACTGTATCCAGTCCTAACCCCAACCCTGTATCAGTTCCTCACGCCTACCCGCTGTATAGTCCTTAACCCTAAACCCCACTGTATTCGTCCATAACCCCATAACACTAACCCTGAACCCACTGTAAACCCTAACCTAACCCTGCTGTATAGTCCTAACCCCACTGTATCAGTCCGTAACCCTAACCGCCGCGTATCATCCTAACCCCACTAAACATTAACCCTGAACCCACTGTAACCCTAAACCCTAACCCACTGTAACCCTAAACCCGCTGTATCAGTCTTAACCCCACTAACATTAACACCTAACCCACTTAACCCTAACCCTAACCACGTAACTAAACCCACTGTACAGTCAACCTACACGTCAGCCTAACCCCTTACTTACTCCCCGTATCCAGTCTAACCCTGTAACTCCCTACCGTCTAGTTACCCTAACCCACGTTTCCTAACCCCACTAATTAGACAAGTCCTAACCTTACCATGTAATCCAAGCCACTGATCAGCCCTAACCCACTGTTATCGTCCTAACCCACTGTATCAGTTCCTAACCTAAGCCCCACTCTATCAGTCCTAACCCCGTATGAGTCCCACTCGTCAGTCCATCATTTCATCACAACCCCACTATATCAGTCTAACCCCCACTAATCATCCCTAACCCACGTATCGAGGTCCTACCCCACTGTATCAGTCCTGAACCCCACTGGTATTAGTCCTAAACTGCCCATGTATCCGTCCTAACCCACGTATCACTACCACGTATCAGTCCTAACCCACTGTATAGTCTCTTCCTTACATCCTCCACTGTATAGTCCACGCCTATATCATCCTAACCCCACTTTCATTCTGTATCCAGTCCTAACCCTAACCCCACTGGGTATCAGTCACCGCCTAATAGCCGTACCACACTGTCATTCATCCTAACCTACCCCACTGTACATCCCTAACCCCCACTATCAGTCCAACCTAACCCACATGTATCAGGTCCTAACCCCTCCCTGTATGCGTCCTACCCACTGTATCAGTCCTAACCCACTGTATCAGTCCTAACCCCACTGTATCAGTCCTAACCCCCCACTGTATCAGTCCTAAACCCTGTATCAGTCCTCCCCACTGTATAGCTAACCCTCGCCTATACAGCCTAACCACTGTATATCTGTAATCAGTCCTAACCCTAACCCACTGTATCAGTCCTAAACTACCACACTGTATCAGTCCTAACCCCTGTAAAAGCCACTGTATCAGTCCTAACCCTCGTACGTTATCACGTCCTAACCCTAACCACACTGTATCAGCTCCTAACCTAATCCACTGTATCAGTCCTAACCCACTGTAAGTCCAACCCTAACCCCGTTTGTATCAGTCCTAACCCCACTGTATCAGTCCTAACCCTAACCCCACTGTATCAGTCCTAAACCTAACCCCACTGTATCAGTCCTAACCCCACTGGATCAGTCCTAACCCCACTGGATCAGTCCTAAACCTAACCACACTGTATCAGTCCTAACCCCACTGTATCAGTCCTAAACCTAATCCCACTGTATCAGTCCTAACCCTAACCCCACTGTATCAGTCCTAAACCTAACCACACTGTATCAGTCCTAACCCCACTGTATCAGTCCTAACCCCACTGTATCAGTCCTAACCCTAACCCCACTGTATCAGTATGATTCACGACAAGCAGCACATGATGTTGACAGCCAGCTATACCTTAGGGAACGTCAGACTGACTACATGGCATTGACTACTGAGACAACTTAGATAACGTTATTCCATTTCCAAGTGTTTGAGTCAAATACTCAAACACACATCTGTACAGCTCCAAAGGTCCTTGGCTATTTTTACTCTGTATTGTACTGAGTCTATTTCTGTTCCTTTTCGCAGTGAAGGTCAAAGGGCTTTCAACGTATAAACAAATAGCACTGTCTGACAGGGACAGCCTGAAATTCAGATCAAATCAAATGTTATTCATCACATACACAGTTTACAGCAGGTATAAAATGTGCAGAGAATTGCGTGTGTGCTAACTCCCTCAACAATACTCCCTCAACAATGCTCCCTCAACAATACTCCCTGTCACGGATCCCCCTGGTACTGCTGCTCATTACGTTCACCAGCTCCGYAGGTCTACGTCACCGGCATTCTAGGCGTCACTGAACTGGATTCATTACCACCAACCCAGGACTGTCTTGTCTCATTACGCACATCTGGTTCCCATTCTCCCTGATTAGTATGTTATATATGTGCCCTCTGTTCCCCATTGTCCTTGTCGGTTATTGTTACCATGTCCGTTGGTTTTGTGAGCACCTGTGCTGTTGTATCGGCTTCCATGCTGCGTGTTATTGTGCACTTGTTTTATGGGTCTTGTTTCCGTGTATTATTTAGAGGTTTACACCTCGCTCTTTTGTTTGGGTGGAGAAAATAAATCCCCCTATTACGTATTCCTGCACTTGTCTCCTATCATTATACAGCGTGACAGAATAACCGACCCACTAAATGGAGACAGCAGGAAAGACCGAGCTGTCGACCATCGTAGAGACAGACCAGCACCATCCTGCGTTTGGAGGGGAATGTGCAGTCCCTCCAGTCTCCAGCACCGGTTCTGGCGCTAGCCCCCACACCACTACCTGCCTCCGTCCCATCTGAGCTGGTTCGCGGAATAACCCTGTCCCTCCCGGAGCGCTTTGACGGTGCACCAGCGAAATGCATGGGATTCCTTCTGCAATGCGACCTGTACCTCGCTCGCTATGCCGAGGCTGTCTCCGGGAGAGACAGAGTTGCTACCGTCATCTCAGCACTGACCGGACGGGCCCTGGACTGGGGTGCTGCGGTCTGGTAAACGGGCGCACCCGAGGTCAAGTCCCACGAGCGCTTCACCCTCATCTTCCGCTCGGTGTTTGATCATCCTGTGGAGGGCCGAGAGMGGGGTGAGCGCCTACTCCAACTTCGCCAGGGATCTAGGACCACCTCGGTGTTCGCTCTGGAGTTCCGCACCATCGCAGCCTCCACCAGATGCACGAGTCGGCTCAGGTCACCGTGTTCCGCAGACTGCGGGAGGAGGTACAGATGGAGTTCGCCTGCCGTGATGACAACCTGTCACTCGACCAGCTCATCAGCGTGGCGATTCATTTGGACAACCTCCTGCTGTCCCGACGAAGACCTGAGCGGAATCCGGAGCCCATGGCTACACCTGCTCCGTGGCCAGAGCCGATGGAGGTGGGCTCTGCACGTTTGCCCAAGGCAGAGCATAGGAGAAGGAGGAATCTGCTCCTATTGTGGAGAAACGGGTCATTTCTCCCCAACCTGCCCTCTATACACTAATAGGCGAGGAAGTGACAAGCCAGGTAATTCTCCTGCTCCAACACAGGTAGGATGCAAAATCTCCCTTTCTTTTCTGTCAACAAACAGTGTGTTTTCCCATTAAATTCCCTGAATACCCTAGCCCCTCACTCCCGTTAGCTCTGATTAATTCCGGAGCTGCCAGGAATCTTTTAGACTGGCCACTGCATTACACATTCCTTTGGTTCCCCTACAGTCACCCATTTCGGTTCAAGCCCTGGATAATCGTACAATAGGGACAGGGCTCATACATCACATCACTGTTCCTGTTTCTCTGCTGACCCATGACACTCATTTAGAAATGATCACCTTTCTGATTATAGACACCCCTACGCACCACGTTGTGTTAGGTCTCCCCTGGTTGAGTTGGCATAACCCTGTTATTTCCTGGTCTAAGAGGAGACTGCTGGGTTGGTTGAAGGAGTGTCAGGGGACTTGTCTATCGGTGTCTGTCAACACCACTACAGTGGAATGTCTGGACCACGCCCCTCAAGTGGAGTTACCGGAGGAATACCAGCATCTGCATCAGTTTTTATCTAAGTTCCAGGCTACACGCCTGCCTCCTCATCGCCACTGGGACTGTGCCATTGACCTGCTGTCTGACACAGCCCACCCGATAGGACACGTCTTTCCTCTCTCCTATGCGGAGACCGTTGCCATGGATACCTACGTAAAGGAGAGCCTCCAGCAGGGTTTTATCCGCCCCTCTACGTCACCAGCCTCCTAGAGCTTATTTTTTGTTAAAAATAAAGATGGGGGACTGCGCCCCTGCATTGATTATCGAACTCTGAATAAAGCCACCATTAAGTTCAGCTATCCTTTACCCCTCATCCCAACCATCATCGAACAAATGCACAGGGCGCAGTACTTCACGAAGCTGGACTTGAGGAGCGCCTACAATCTGGTGCACATTCGTGCAGGCGACGAATGGAAAACAGCCTTTTCCACAAACACGGGCCATTACGAGTATCTCGTAATGTCTGTCTAACGCTCCTTCGGTCTTCCAGGCCTTTATTAACAAAGTGTTTCGGGACATGCTGGGACGGGGCACAGTGGTTTATATGGACAACATTTTGGTCTATTCTGCTGACCGCACCCAGCATGTCTCGTTAGTCAGGTCTGTGCTGGGAAGACTGTTGGAGCATGATCTATATACAGTATATATATWTTTTTTACATTGTTTATTGAATTTTCAACACATGCATTTACAAAATAATTGCACTATAAAGTTATTTGGTAGTAATACAAAACAACACATCAAAGACAACAATACAGCAAAACAAAGAGGGGGACAAACATTAAAAATAAAAAATTAAATAAAAAGACAAGAAAAAACATATTTTGATACAGTTGTTACAGGTCAACTAGCACAGATAGTACAGTCCTTAACATCCGAGATGTCATGTATACACATAACAGGCCTCTTACGTCACCAATATATAAATATACATCACTCTGGAACTGTAGGGACATGTAGTCGTTTAACATAAGAAAAGAAGGGAGCCCACATTGCATAGAATTTGTCTATAGACCTATTGAGTATGTGTTTAATTTTTTCCAACTTTATGCAATTCAAAACGTATCTAATCCAAAGAGCATGAGAAGGGGGTGCAGAGGATTTCCATCTATGTAAAATGTATTGTCTCGCTAACAAAGTGACAAAGGCAATTATATCCTTATTCATTTTGGTCAGTTGTATTATGGGTAAGGAAACCCCAAATAATGCAATAAAAGGGTCTGACTTGATCTGTGTGCCGCTTAATTCTGAGAGTGTGTTAAAGATGTCTTTCCAGAATCCAACAAGAGATGGGCAACACCAAAACATGTGTACATGATTAGCAAGAGATGGGTTACATCATATACAATTAGGGTTCACATCCTTGTAAATTTTGGATAATCTTGCTTTGGTCCAGTGGGCCCTATGAATGAGTTTGCATTGAATGAGACCGTGTCGAGTACAAATAGAAGATGTATGTACCCTTTTGAGTGCCCCTTCCCATAGTTCATCAGATATTTCCTCACCCAGTTCCTCCTCCCATGAGGATTTAATATTGTTTAATGAGGTGGTTTGTAGTGAGCAAATTTGACTATAGATTATTGACAAGGTGCCTTTCAGAGTAGGAAGTGGGATAAGAAATGTGTCAAACTGTGTTTCACCAGGAAGGGAGGGGAATCGGGGCCCTATGCTGTGGACGTAACTCTGGACTTGTAAGAACCTAAAGAAATTATGTCTGGGAAGACCAAATTTAGCTGATAATTGTTCAAACATACTAAATGTATTGTTAATATAGAGATCTCTGAATCTTATTTTTTTATTTTTTTATTTAACCTTTATTTAACCAAGTAGGCTAGTTAAGAACAAGTTCTCATTTACAACTGTGACCTGGCCAAGATAAAGCAAAGCAGTTCGACATATACAACAACACAGAGTTACACACGAATAAACAAACATACAGTCAATAATACAGTAGAAAAAGTCTATAGTGTGTGCAAATGAGGTAAGATAAGGGAGGTAAGGCAATAAATAGGCCATGGTGGCGAAGTAATTAAAATATACCAATTAAACACTGGAGTGATAGATTTGCAGAAGATGAATGTGCAAGTAGAGATACTGGGGTGCAAAGGAGCAAGATAAATAAATAAATACAGTATGGCGATGAGATAGTTGGATGGGCTATTTACAGATGGGCTATGTACAGGTGCAGTGATCTGTGAGCTGCTCTGACAGCTGGTGCTTAAAGCTAGTGAGGGAGATAAGAGTCTCCAGCTTCAGTGATTTTTGCAGTTTGTTCCAGTCATTGGCAGCAGAGAACTGGAAGGAAAGGCGGCCAAATGAGGAATTGGCTTGGGGGTGACCAGTGAGATATACCTGCTGGAGCGCGTGCTATGGGTGGGTGCTGCTATGGTGACCAGTGAGCTGAGATAAGGCTGGGCTTTACCTAGCAAAGACTTGTAGATGACCTGGAGCCAGTGGGTTTGACGATAAATATGAAGCGAGGGCCAGCCAACGAGAGCGTACCGGTCGCAGTGGTGGGTAGTATATGGGGCTTTGGTGACAAAACGGATGGCACTGTGATAGACTGCATCCAATTTGTTGAGTAGAGTGTTGGAGGCTTTTTTGTAGATGACATCGCTGAAGTCGAGGATCGGTAGGATGGTCAGTTTTACGAGGGTATGTTTGGCAGCATGAGTGAAGGATGCTTTGTTGTGAATACGAGACTAGACCATGTTGAGAAAGCACCATCAACCAGATGGGGAAAAGCTGGGTTTGAGGCTCCCGGAGCCAAAGAAGAGGTTGTCTGAAACCCAAAGTGGCACCTAAATTGATTCCAGATCTTCAATGTTGTTTTCACACATATATTTTTGGTGAAGGAGGAGTAAGCGAGGGAAGACAATGATGCCGGTATAGATGAGGTGGCCTCCGTCTCTAGCCAAATTGGGGGTGGGAATATCTCCCTGCTCTGCAACCAGTACTGAATGATCCTAAGGTTAGTGGCCCAATAATAGAATCTGAAATCCGGTAGCGCTAGACCGCCGTCTGGTTTGGGCCTTTGCAAAAGCTGTTTTTGTATCTTTGGGGGCTTTTTGTCCCATGTAGAATTAGGCCATTGATCTTTTTGAAAAATGTATTGGGAAGAAAAATCAGTAGGCACTGATAGAGATATAAGAATTTAGGGAGAGTATTAATTTTAATAGAATTAATTCTTGCGACTAAGGAGAGGCGTAGCAAAGACCAGCGTTCCAAATCGTCCTTAGTACGGGTTAAAAGAGGAGCAAAGTTGGCTTGAAAAAGGTTTTCAAATCTGACTGTGACATGTCCCCCGAGATAAATAAAACTACTGTGAGCAATTTTAAATGGCAAGTTATGTAAATGCGATTTTTGTGCGGCCATATTAAGCAGCATCAATTCGCTTTTATTGAGATTCGGTTTATACCCTGATAAGTGACCGAAGGATGTGAAAGTGGCAAGGGCAGCAGGAACAGAAACATAAAGGTTGGATGTGTATAATAAGCATGATCTATATGTTAAACAAGAGAAGTGTTTTTCCAGGCTACCTCATATCCATGGAAGGAATGGAGATGGAGGAGCAACGCGTCAGCACAGTCAGATCATGGCCCATCCCCAACTCTGTGAAAGCAGTCCAGCGATTCCTGGGGTTCGCCTCTTACCTCCCTGCTGAGAGGAGGCCCCCAGCGGCTTCGTTGTATGGCGGAGGTGGAGAGGGCATTCGAGCTTCCGTGCTGGCACATCCCAACCCCTCACTTCCCTTCATTGTCGAGGTGGATGCCTCCAAAGTAGGAGTCGGGGCAGTGCTGTCCCAGCGCACCGGAACCGCTACAAAGCTGCGGCCCTGTGCCTTCTACTCCAAGCAGCTGAGCCCCGTCCAGAGGAATTATGACGTCGGGTACCGGGAAATCTTGGTGGTCAAGAAGGCTCTGAAGGCGTGGAGGCACTGCTTGGAGAGGTCCAAATACCCTTTCCTGGTGTGGGCGGACCACCGCAAACTGGAGTACATCACAGCAGTGAAGAGGTAAAACCCGAGACAGGACAGGTGGGCTCTATTCTTCGCCAGATTCCTATTCCAGGCTCGAAGAACGTGAAGGCAGACGCCCTGTTCCGCATCTATGATGCAGAGGAGAGAGAGGGAGAGGAGACCCCCATCATCCCTCCATCCAGTATCATTGRGCCAGTGGTGTGGGACATGGACGCAGACATACGGCAGGCCCTGCACACAGAACCCGCACCTTCACAGTGCCCGGAGAAGGGGAACACCACCATTCTCGTTGTTGTGGACTGGTTGTGGACTGGTTGTGGACTGGTTTTCCAAAGCTTGACGCCTCCTTCCTCTGCCTGGGCTTCCATGCAAACCGCGGAGGCTCTTTATATGTACGTCTTCAGGCACTACGGGATGAGTGGTTTCAGCGCGCTGAGGAGACCTGGAACGCCGCGCAAACTTGTCTCCAGCGGGCCTTGCGTCGGCACAAGGAACAGGCCGACCATCACCGCAGTGAAGCGCCTGTCTTCTCTCCAGGCGACCGGGTCTGGCTCTCCACCTGGAACCTGCCCCTCCGCTTACCCGGCCGGAAGCTTAACGTGTGATTTGTGGGGCTGTTTAAAGTCCTGAGGAAGGTTAATGAGGTAACGTACCACTTGCAACTCCCTACTGATTACATTATTAACCCCCKAAAAAATAAGCAAACACGTTTGGTGTTTGCCAAAAGGCATGTGGGAGACTCCCCAAACATATGGAAGAAGGTACTCTGGTCAGATGAGACTAAAATGTAGCTTTTTGGCCATCAAGGAAAACGCTATGTCTGGCGCAAACCCAACACCTCRCATCACCCCAAAAACACCATCCCACACTGAAGCATAGTGGTGGCAGCATCATGCTGTGGGGATGTTTTTCATCGGCAGGGACTGGGAAACTGGTCAGAATTGAAGGAATGATGGATGCCGCTAAATACAGGAAAATTCTTGAGGGAAACCTGAGATTTGAGACTGGGAGGGAGGTTCACCTTCCAGCAGGACAATGACCCTAAGCATACTGCTAAAGCAACACTCGAGTGGTTTAAGGGGAAACATTTAAATGTCTTAGAATGGCCTAGTCAAAGCCCAGACCTCAGTCCAATTGAGAATCTGTGGTATGACTTAAAGATTGCTGTACACCAGCGGAACCCATCCAACTTGAAGGAGCTGGAGCAATTTTGCCTTGAAGAATGGGCAAAATCCCAGTGGCTAGATGTGCCAAGCTTATAGAGACATACCCCCAAGAGACTTGCAGCTAAAAATACTGCAAAAGGTGGCTCTACAAAGTATTCACTTTGTGGGGGTGAATAGTTATGCATGCTCATGTTTTCTGTTTTTTTGTCTTATTTCTTGTTTGTTTCGCGATAAAAATATTTTGCATCTTCAAAGTGGTAGGCATGTTGTGTAAATCAAATGATACAAACCCCCCAAAAATCCATTTTAATTCCAGGTTGTAAGGCAACAAAATAGGAAATATGCTAAGGGGGTGAATACGTTCGCAAGTCACTACCTCAACAACGCTCCCTCAACAATGCTCCCTCAACAATGCTCCCTCAACAATACTCCCTCAATAATTCTCCCCTTAATAATTCTCCCCTTAACAATTCTCCCCTCAACAACCCTCCTCTCAACAATCCTCCCCTCAACAATCCTCCCCTCAACAATCGTCCCTCAACAATGCTCCCTCAACAATGCTACCTCAACAGTGCTCCCTCAATAATGCTACCTCAACAAAGATCCCATTAACAATGCTCCCTCAATAATGCTACCTCAACAATGCTCCCTACACAATGCTCCCTCAACAGTGCAGTTCAATAGCAATAACGATAATATCAACAAAAAAAGTCAAGTCAAAAATAACAAGTAATAGAATAGGTAGTATGCATAGTAATAATATACTATATTTACTAATATAAAGGGTGTAGTGACTTGGTGTGGATGGCCCAATACATCACTGGGGGCCTATAGCAGGACTTTAGGTCTGTTTTTGCTTATTAAGAGAGATTAATTCCAAATCTATCCAATAATTAACGTGACTGTCAGACAGGCAGGTCAGTGCGCTCTGGGCTGAGGAAGGAGTGCAGAGTTGGCCAGATAATAGAGACTACAGGACATGGTCGTCTGCATGGCTGAACTCACTGGCAATATTTAACCAGGCTGGAATGCAGTGGGAATATCCATTCAAATTATATCCAGTACTAGTCCCTATGTCTCGAAAAACACCATTCCTAGAGCTTGTCTACGTCCCGAATGGCACCATATTCTCCTATGGGCTCTGGTCAAAAGTAGTGCACTGAAAGGACAATAGGGTGATATTTGGGATGCAGCCGTTGTCTGTCGCTTAACACATTAAGCAAAGAGTGAGCGTGACTAATCCACACCATCCACACCTTGTAAACGTTACACCCTATCCTGGAAGGCAGAGGCCCCCACAATACAGACCCACACATACTGTAGATGTCACTTCTCTACTCTCTAGAAATACTACTGAGAACCAGTCACAGAAGATCAATAAAAAGGAAGAAATCTTTGTAGACAGGAACTGAAAATGTAATGTTCACTTGAAGAAACAATCAATGTGATGTAACTTATCATTCTATTTTGGTTTATCTCTGAAAGATGAATTCACAGCGAATAACAAAACCAGTCAAGAGGAAGAACCTACATTACGTGCAAACTCATTCCACGTGTATCCGAGTGTCTGCAGGTTTTCACTCCACCCCCTACTTGATTGATGAATTAAGGTCGCTAATAAGTAAGGAACTCCCCTCACCTGGTTGTCTAGGTCTTAATAGAAAGGAAAACCCAGCAGACCCTCGGCCCTCCGTGGAAGGAGTTTGACACCGCTGACCTACACAATGTAGACTCTGAGAGTAGAGATGGCTTTATATATTTTTGGTAATAAATTACATTGAATCCGTTCCATTCACTTTGGACATCACCGGTATTTCATCTGAAAATGCCTCTGTTGAAAAACTCGACATTTTCGAAAACGCTTCACGCACATCATTTCTATTTATTATGGATCCCAATTAGCTGCTGCCCAGAGTAAAAATATTACATTTCATAACACTTTTCACATCCCATTAAGTGTGTGCCCTCTGGCCACTACTCTACTACCACATATCTACAATACAAAATCCATGTGTATGTGTGTGTATTATCATGTGTATGTTTATGCGTGTGTCTGTGCCTGTGTGTGTGTCTCTTCACAGTCTCGCTGTTCCATAAGGTATATTTTTATCTTATTTTATTTTTATATTTTAAATATTGCGTTAGCTTGCGTCAGTTACCTGATGTAGGATGGAGTTAATTTTAGCCATGGCTCTATGTATTACTGTGCGCCGCCCATAGTCTCTTCTGGCCTTTGGGATTGTGAAGAGACCTCTGGTGGCATGTCTTGTGGAGTATGCATGGGTGACCGAGCTGTGTGCTTGTAGTTTAAACAGACAGCTTGGTGAATTCAGCATGTCAATACCTCTTACAAAAACAAGTAGTGATATAGTCAATCTCTCCTCTACTTTGAGTCATGAGAGATTGACATGTTAGCTCTCCGTGTAGATTTAAGGGCCAGCCGTGCTGCCCTGTTCTGTCCCTCTTTGTGGCACCTGACCACACGACTTGACAGTAGTCGTTGCGACAAAACTAGGGCCTGTAGGACCTGCCCTGTTAATAGTGTTGTTAAGAAGGCAGAGCAGCACTTTATTATGGACAGACTTCTTCCCATCTTAGCTACTGTTGCATCAACATGTTTTGACCATGACAGTTTACTATCCAGGGTTACTCCAAGCAGTTTACTCACCTCAACTTGCTCAATTTCCACATTATTCATTACAAGAGTTTTAGTTGAGGTTTAGGGTTTAGTGAATGATATGTCTCAAATACAATGCTTTTAGTTTTTGAAATATTTCTTGCCACCCATTCTGAAACTGAATGCAGCTCTTTGTTAAGTGTTGCAGTAATTTCACTCACTGTAGTAGCTGACGTGTAAAGTGTTGAGTCATCCGCATATATAGACACACTGGCTTTACTCAATGCCAGTGACATGTCATTAGTAAAGATTGAAAAAAGTCAGGGGCCTAGACAGCTGCCCTGGGGATTTCCTGATTCTACCTGGATTATGTTGGAGAGGCTTCCATTAAAGAACACCCTATGTGTTCTTTTAGACAGGTAACTCTTTATCCACAATATAGCAGGGGGTGTAAAGCCATAACATATACTTATTTCCAGCAGCAGACTATGACCGGTAATGTCAAAAGCCGCACTGAAGTCTAACAAAACAGCTCCCACAATCTTTTATCAGCAATTTCTCTCAGACAATCATCATCATTTGTCATTTGTGTAAGTACCATGCATGTTGAATGCCCTTCCATATAAGTGTGCTGAAAGTCTGTTTTCAATTAGTTTACTGTAAAATAGCATTGTATCTGGTCAAACACCATTTTTTCCAAAAGTTTACGAAGAGTTGGTAATAGACTGATTGGTTGGCTATTTGAGCCAGTAAAGGGGGCTTTATTATTCTTGGGTAGCAGACTGACTTTTGCTTCCCTCCAGGCCTGAGGACACACACTTTCTTGTAGGCTTAGATTGTGGCAAATATATGGCAAATAGGAGTGGCAATATCGTCCYCTATTATCCTCAGTAATTTTCCATCCAAGTTGTCAGACCCAGGTGGTTTATCATTGTTGATAGACAAGAATACTTTTTTCACCTCTTTTCGGAATTCAAAATAACAGTTCTTGTCTTTCATCATTTGGTCTGTTATACTTGAATGTGTAGTGTAAACGTTGGTTGCTGGAATGTCATGCCTAAAAAAAAAATGTTTTTTCCCCCTAGACATGGCTACTATATTGTGATAACTACATCCTATGGTATTGGATAATGCTTTAAGGCAGATTTCTGCAGCATTAGTAAAGGTGTGATCAATACATGTTGATGATTTCATTCCTGTGCTGTTTGTAAATACCCTGGTAAGTTGACTGATAACCTGAACCAGGTTGCAGGCACTGGTTACAGTTTGAAGCTTTTTCTTGAGTGGGCAGCTTGATGAAAGTCAGTCAATATTAAGGTCATCCAGAAAATATACCTCTCTGTTGAGATCACATACAGTACATTATCAAGAATTTCACACATATTATCCAGATAATGACTGTTAGCACTTGGTGGTCCATAGCAGCTTCCCACAATAATGGGCTTTAGGTGAGGCAGGTGAACCTGTAGCCATATTACTTCAACAGTATTTAACATGAGATCCTATCTAAGCTTTTCAAGAATGTGGCTCTGAATATAGACCAGAACACGGCCCTCATTGGCATTTCTTTCTTTTTTGTAGATGTTATAACCATGTATTGCTACCACTATATCATCAAACGTATTATCTAAGTGAGTTTCAGAGATATGAATGTCATCTGTTACTAGCAAGTTATTGATTTCATGAACCTTGTTTCTTAGACTACATATGTTAATGTGGGCTATTTTTAGCACTTTTCTGGGATGCTTGATTTTTTTGTGTTGCTTTACTGGGAAGCTTATCAGAAGTAGACATGACAATGTTATTTATGTTTGAGCTGATAGTGCAGGGTGAGCTGCACACAGTGGACTTCCTACCTACTAGGGCACACCGCCTCAGTGCTAACAATATAACTGTGGTTCATAGGCACATGAATACTGTATACAATAGCTGTAGGATTGACAGAGGCATTTCAGGGGAGTTAGAGGGACATCAATAAGGTTACTTACATTGTGAATACCAATGCCCCTGGGATAATGCACATTTGCTGCAGCATTACGACAACTCAGCAACACAATGGTAGAGATTATCTAGGCTGGGCTTGGATCATTGATAAGTCATTGTCTCAACAAAGCCATGAAATGCGTAGACAGAGTAGAGCATCTTCTGTTTCCAGAAGGTGTCAAAGTTATCTATAAAAGTGATTCCAAAAGAGCTACAGTAATATGTTAGCCAGGTGTGTAATGCCAGTAGCCTGCTGAATCTTTCACACCCGCAGCCTAGCTATGGTACCAGACCTGAAATAATTGTCCGCTTTTTGGAATCATTACTCTTATTGGGCTCTATAGGGAACAGCAAAATGTCATTACCCATCACCCTCACAATTAACTTAATGTGCATCCCAAATGGCACCCTCCTATTTTGTTTCATTACAATCCGTAATTTAAATGGATTTTATTTTGGATTACATGTAATGGACATACACAAAATATTCCAAATTGGTGAAGTGAAATTTWAAAAAATAACTTGTTTCAAAAAAGTTAAAACAGTAAAGTGGTGCGTGCATATGTATTCACCCCCTTTGCTATGAAGCCCCTAAATAAGATCTGGTGCAACCAATTTCCTTCAAAAGTCACATAATCAGTTAAATAAAGTCCACCTGTGTGCACTTTAAGTGTCTCATGATCTGTCACATGATCTCAGTATATATACACCTGTTCTGAAAGGCCTCAGAGTCCGCAACACCACTAAGCAAGGGGCACCACCAAGCAAGCAGCACCATGAAGACCAAGGAGCTCTCCAAACAGGTCAGGGACAAGGTTGTGGAGAAGTACAGATCAGAGTTGGGTTATAAAAAAATATCAGAAACTTTGAACATCCCACGGAGCACCATGAAAGCCATTATTAAAAAATTTAAATAATATGGCACCACAACAAACCTGCCAAGAGAGGGCTGCCCATCAAAACTCACGGACCAGGCAAGGAGGGCATTAATCAGAGAGACCAATCATCAAAGAGACCAAAAATAACCCTGAAAGAGCTGCAAAGCTGCAAACCTGTTTGTCTTCCAGAGATTTGAGACTGGGAGGGAGGTTCACCTTCCAGCAGGACAATGACCCTAAGCATACTGCTAAAGCAACACTTGAGTGGTTTAAGGGGAAACATTTAAATGTCTTAGAATGGCCTAGTCAAAGCCCAGACCTCAATTCAATTGAGAATCTGTGGTATGACTTAAAGATTGCTGTACACCAGCGGAACCCATCCAACTTGAAGGAGCTGGAGCAATTTTGCCTTGAAGAATGGGCAAAATCCCAGTGGCTAGATGTGCCAAGCTTATAGAGACATACCCCAAGAGACTTGCAGCTGAAAATGCTGCAAAAGGTGGCTCTACAAAGTATTCACTTTGGGGGGGATGAATAGTTATTCATGCTCAAGTATTCTGTTTTTTTGTCTTATTTCTTGTTTGTTTCACAATAAAAAATATTTTGCATCTTCAAAGTGGTAGGCATGTTGTGTAAATCAAAAGACACAAACCCCCCAAAAATCCATTTTAATTCCAGGTTATAAGGCAACATAATAGGAAAAATGCCAAGGGGGGTGAGTACTTTCGCAAGGCACTGTAGTGCACTACTTTTGACCAGGACCCGTAGGGGAATAAAGGGAATTGGTTGTCATTTGGGACGCCGCCTTACTCTCCAAAACCAGAGATCCCACTGCCACSCTTACATGGTCCAACATATCACACACGGTTCACATTACATAGTCTGAATAACCATGGGATTTCAGATGAGTTCAAGCCCCTCGGCAGCACAATCTTTTCTACATTAAACATTTCACAGAGGGTGCGTTCCAAATAGCACTCCATTCACTACATAGTACGCTACTTTTGACCAGAGCTCTGGTCAAAAGCAATGCACTATATAGGGAATATGGTGTCGTTTTGGATGCCAACAGGCCAGCGATGTTATACAAGGCCTAGGGCTCCTACAGAGATCGAAGCCCTTAAAGCTGAACACATTCTACAGGAATGTGATAATGACCCTCGCCTGTCCAATAAAGAGGTAACATGCCAACAGTGTCGGATGTAGCTCTGTTCCAGGCCGTTAGTGTGGCTTGCTAATGCAGAGCCTTCCTAAACATTAGCAAGCCGCACTAACGACCTGGACCAGAGCTAGAATAGAGATAGAGTCCCACCAAGCACAGTCATCCATTCTGGTGATCCTGAGTTTTAAGAAACAGGAACAAGGCAAAGAAAGACTGAACGAAACCTGCTCAAGTGATTTCCCCAAATCCACCAGGGCTTTATATAAGATGATTTGTGGAGATTATGAAATGAGTGTGCCTCCCTCAACTCTAGTAATAGCCCTGGTTTATCAATCAAAAAGAGCAATCATAAAAGTTTATATAAAACCTTAGGAACCGTGCCGTGGTACTAAAAAAATAAAATCAAAGTTTATTGGTAGCGTACACAGATGACAACATGCTGAAAGAACGGCAATTCGATTGTATGTATCTCACAGCGAAACTGAATTATTATTCTCCAACGCACAAGCAGCAGCATCACAAATGCATTAAAGGGGTTCCCCAGTATACTGACTCAAATAATACAAGCTCAGTTGTACCCAGAGAAATCACAATCAGACACCATATACATTTACCAAATGTTGATAACATGCCCTATAAAACACTTGTTATACCCTATGGGCTATCCCTGAATTCTTCTATTACAGTGCCTTCAGAAGGTATTCACACCCATTGACAGCCTAAATTTAAAATGGATTCAATTTAGATTTTGTATCACTGGCCTGCACACTATWCCCCATAATGTCAAAGTGGAATTATGTTTTCCGAAATGTTAATAAATTAATAAAAAATGTAATGCTGAAATGTCTTGAGTCAAAATATATTCAACTTCTTTGTTATGGCTAGCCTAAATAACATCAGGAGTAAAAATGTGCTAAACAAGTTACATACATTCATGGAATCACTTTGTGTGAAATACTTTTTGAATGACTACCTCATCTCTATACCCCACACATACAATTATCTGTAAAGTCCCTCAGTCGAGCAGTGAATTTCAAACACAGATTAAACCACAAAGACCAGGGAGGTTTTCCAATACCTCACAAAGGGCACCTATTGGTTGTTATGTAAACAATTTAAGAGCAGACATTGATTATCCCTTTGAGCATGGTGAAGTTAATAATTACACTTTAGATGGTGTGTCAATACACCAAGTCACTACAAAGATTACAGGCGTCCTTCCTAACTCAGTTGCTGGAGAGGATGGAAACCGCTCAGGGATTTCGCCATGAGGCCAATGGTGACTTTAAAACAGTTACAGAGTTTAAAGGTTGTGATAGCAGAAAAGTGAGGATAGATCAACAACATTTTAGTTACTCCACAATACTAACTCAAATTACAGAGTAAAAAGAAGGAAGCCTGTACAGAATAAAAATATTCCAAAACATGCATCCTGTTTGCAATAAGGCACTAAAGTAAAACTGTAACAAATGTGGCAAAGAAATGTACTTTATATCCTGAATACAAAGTGTTATGTTTGGGGCAAATCCACTCTTCATATTTTTAAGCATGGTGGTGGCTGCATCATGTTATAGGTTTGCTTGTCATCGACAAGGACTAGGGAGTTTTTTAGGATAAAAAGAAACGGAATAGAGCTAAGCACAGGCAAAATCATAGAGGAAAACTTGGTTCAGACTGCTTTCCAACAGACACTGGGAGACAAATGTACTTTTCAGCAGGACAATAACCTTAAACATAAGTCCAAATATACACTGGAGTTACTTACCAAGATGACGTTGAATGTTCCTGGGTGGACTAGTTACAGTTTTGACTTAAATCTTCTTGAAAATCTATGGCAAGACTTGAAAATGGCTGTCTAGCAATGATCAACAACCAATTTGACAGAGCTTGAAGAATTAAAAAATAATAATCCAGGTGTGCAAAACTCGTAGCGATTTACCCAGAAAGACTCACAGCTGTAATCACTGCCAAAGGTGATTCTAACATGTATTGACTCAGAGGTGTGAATACTTATGTAAATMAGGTATTTCAGTATTTAATTTTCAATAAATTTGCTACATTTTCTACAAACATGTTTTCACTTTGTCATTATGGGGTATTGGGTGAGAAAAACAATATTTAATCCATTTTGAATTTGGGCTGTAACACAAGAAAATGTGGATTAAGTCAAGGGGTATGAATACTTTCTAAAGGCAATGTATTGTGTGTTTTGCAAGATGGAATGTCTCTCTCTCCCTCCCCCTCTCTCTCTCTCTCTCTCCCACTCTTTCTCACTCTCTCTCTCTCTCTTCCCCCACTCTCTCGCTCTCTCTCTCTCTCTTTCTCTCACTCACATTTCCTCTCTTTCTGTCTCTCACATTTTCTCTCTTTCTCTCTCACACTTTCTCACTCTTTCTCTCTCTCACTTTCTCTCTCTCTCTCTCTCACACTTTCTCTCATCTCTACTCTTCCATATACCAGGGGTTCATCCCAAATTGCACCCTATTCCATATATAATGCAGTACTTTTGACCAGGGCTTTTTAAAAGGGTGGTAGTCTTCGCAAGGGAGAGGAGGACCTCAGTCATCTTCATACTATAACACCACACCATCAGATGCCTAATGATAAATTGGATTAGAAAATGTATAATCCAGATTCTAGGCTACATAGTTAACCTTTGTTCTCTCTGCTGTTCCAGTCTTGTCCTGTGCACTGGCTGAAACTAATTGTTAGCCTATGGCACTTTAGAGCAGGAAATACACTCCACCAACATGGCACAGCTCCACATGCAGTACTGTGGGAGGGGTGGGTMGTCAGTCAGTCAAGTCACTCACCATCAGCACAGTTCTATGTCATTCATGTCACACAATGTGTGTAGTCTAATAATGGCCATAAAAACTATGGCAGAATAATGAAGTTGCTTAACCTACTCCCTAGACTTGACGCCCCCATGGAAATAAAATTTGCCCCAATGGAAATAAAATAATACAAAAATCCCCCCCAAAATGTGTACATTTAAGCTAGAGATCTTTTTTTTCATTGGATGCGTCTCAATCCACCCCATCCGCCGATGTTACACTTCCTCATCTGTGTGAAAGGTGACAGATTACATTTTTTAAACGTAACTTTTTTTRAAACGTTCTGAGAACATAAGTGAAAATGTCGCCTGTTAATTTGAAGGGAGGTTAATTTGCAAGGAGGATCTGAGAACGTTTTACTATGGTTCCCTGAAAGTTTTCTTGGGAGATTTAATTAACGTTCTGAGAACGGAAATTATTGTTTTTTTGAATAACTTTTAAAACTTTAACTGAATGTTTCAATAAGACTGCTTGCTTAGGTTAACTGTTTTTAACTGCAAGCACAGATAGGATGCATGGAAATGAATTTGCTTAGGCATTAATCACGCAAACACATACATTTATTTTAGTTAGTATGGCATCAGTGAGATTCAAACCCATGATCTTCTGTTGTCTACCCATTGAATTAGTCCACTGCACCACCAGGATGGAGATAGCATGCCATCTTTTTTAAACTAATACAAAGCTGTTCATTTTAGTCTATTCAAACAGACCCCATTTCAAAGGAAACAATCACTCATTAAGATCAGGTGTGGCCAATTAGTGGGTGCGGCCAACTCACTTAACAAGATAGAGAATAGAGAGAGTTTTGTTGACACTGAGAACGGAATGTATACGTTTTAAATAACATTCTTAGAACATTCTTTGAGCGTTACTAATGTTTTCTTGTGGTTTTCTTAAGGTTCTGAGAACATGACTTTAAAATGAACCATGAGGAAACCTGCAGAAAACCTTATGCTGAAATTCTCATGGCAGAACGTTATTTCTCCCAATTTTGTTGGATCAATTTGAGAACATTACTTTAAATTGAACCATGAGGAAACCTGTAGGAAACGTTATGCTGAAATACTGAAATTCCCACAGAAGAACATTGTTTCTTAACTTTCTTTGAACTATTTGAAAACATTCCCAATGCCAAACCAGTTGGAGAACGTTCATAGAACATTATCAAAATTTAAATTTAGATCTAACCATGTTTGAACTTTTAGGAAACGTTCTCTTAAAGTAATGAAATTCAAAGAAAATAACGTTTTTTTGTCAAGTTCCTTAAATGTGCTGAGAATGTTCTGAAGCCAAGCAACTATCCTGCACCATTCCCAGAAAGTTGTGGGAAGGTTGTTTGCAAAATAACCATAAGATAACAACGCTCTGACCAAATGTCTAAGAAACGAGATTCTCAGAACGTTATGTGCTAGCTGGGTGGTGACTAATATTATTACAATGGCAAGGAGCCCTACTGTATCTCAGTAGCACATCGCCTAGTGATTTTCAGAACTGATGATGATGATGATGATGATCTCTGTGAAACTTCACCAGCTGGAGTGTTCCAACCATAGAAAATAGAATGATGTGATATAATACAACCTTCTAGTTCTGTAGTTCCAACACTGGGTTAAGAGTTTGCAATACAGACATATCTGTTTATTAGGGCAAAGTGCAATTGTTTGGACATTAAGGAATAGGTCAGCAATCTGCAATTCAGCTCCTTTGCTTTAATGAGCTTCGTAGTAAGCGAGAAATGCCCTAAAATGACCCAAAGACTACATGTGCAATACATTAATGAAAAGCATAATCAGTGGTAAACGCTGTAAGCAGATTGTTTTCCCTCGGTCTGAATAGGTTGCTCTATTTCATGCTCTTTTACCTTGCAGTTTATATTGCATCAATTAACTTAACAGTTTTAGCCTCAACTCTGTTTCTTCCAGCTAGAATATACACACATCACTTATCGGTGGTGGGGGGAGGGTGGGGCTGACTACGGAGCTGAGCCGGGCAGGCTGGTGCAGCCCGGGACAGTATGGCGGCCTGCAAGGGAGGGGAACTTCCCCACTGTCTTTCTGGACACCCCGGGGACTGTTCCTGTTCCCCTCCTACAAGAGAACAAATATTACATGGTCCAACATACCGTAAATATGGGCCCAGAGTTTCAATACTCCCACACCAGGGGGGGGGTTACGTCTCAAATGGCATCTTATTCCCTATATAGTGCACTACTTTTGACCAGGGCCCATAAGGAATAGGGAGCCATTTGGGACAGTTTTTGAAAGTGAGGTGGTGSGAAGACATATCAACATCTCTTTATGGTATGAACCACCATCAGTAATGTGATGTACATGTAGTTTTGTTGTTGACCTATATAGTATGAATAGTGGATACTGGATACACTCATGGCTTCCAGAGAAGGATAATGCTTAGTACAAGATTGAAGGCCAAGCAAGCAGGCTCATAAACATGTGGTTAAATGAGATGGGTCGATTGCAACGAACGCAGGTTAATGCTGGATTTCTTAAAATTCTACAAACGGGAGATGATATGCACCTGCGTGTTAAAACAAACTTGATTGAAACCAAAACCTCACAAGAATAAACCAGCAGTTCAGTTGTTCTCTCGCTGTTACTGTGTCAAGTAATTATGATACTAGACAGCTGCGTACGTTCTCGCCCCAATGAAATATCCACATATCAGGAGCATCAGAAAATGAAAGACTGATGAATTTAAAAATACTTATTAGAGTATAAAAATATAGAAGTAGTAGGCCTATATTTCATTTAAACGTTTTTAATATATTTTAAATAAAAAATATGACATAGGCCTAACTCATCGCGATTGAATTGATTTAATACACATTTCTAGTTTGGACAGTCCAGCAGTGGCGGTCGGTGTCATTTAAGTGAGGTAGGATGATTTTCTTTTTTATGAGCGTGGCCTTATTTCTATTACAGCATATCTATTAGATGACTGTCATTCATATTCCAATCACCCAGCTCAATGTAACATCAATAGGTTAAGGCTACTACATGATACTCAAATTTTCCCTTTAACCATCATGAGGTTGCTACAACCTAGCCTATGAATGAAAGTTTAAAACGTAGGTGCACAGGTCGAGAATTTTTTTTGTAATCAAGGTGACAGACACTGACACATGCAATACTGTCTTGCACACTCTTGCCTGCATCTAGCTGATCTAAGGTGTAATCATTAGTCCAAAAGTTGCAAATGTGAGTTTCTATTAGACAAATTCAGGTATTTTTACCCCCGTTACGTTCCGTTTGCTTCCGTTTAAGAAGCGTTTTTCTACAGAATCGGCAGATTGAATACACCCCTGATCACACACAAACACAGTTCACTTTCATAGCAGCCACATAAAAACAGCATGAGCACTTTGATCATTGTGTATATTATTCCTTCTCACAACTATCTCCTCCTCTCCTTTTCCCTTTGCTTGTGGACAACTTGTGGACAACACATCAACTTTCTGTGACCAGACAAAAAACCTTTACAAGCCAAACCTTTATATCATGACCTCTAACCGCTACACACAGCCTACATCGTTGTCACTTCATAGTCTACATACACTACCAGTCAAAAGTTTTAGAACACCTACTCATTCAAGAGTTTTTCTTTATTTTGACTATTTTCTACATTGTAGAATAATAGTGAAGACATTAAAACTATGAAATAACACATATGGAATCATGTAGTAAACAAAAAAGTGTTAAACAAATACAAATAATTTGAGATTCTTCAAATAGCCACCCTTTGCCTTGATGACAGCTTTGCACACTCTTGGCATTCTCTCAACCAGCTTCATGAGGTAGTCAACTGGAATGCATTTCTATTAACAGGTGTGCCTTCATAAAAGTTCATTTGTGGAATTTCTTTCCTTCTTAATGTGTTTGAGAGAATCAGTTGTGCTGTGACAAGGTAGGGGTGTTATACAGAATATAGCCCTATTTGGTAAAAGACCAAGTCCACATTATGGCAAGAACAGCTCAAATAAGCAAAGATAAACAACAGTGCAAAAACAGGTGTAACATTCTTAAGCAGAAACTAAAACAGAATATTACACCTGTGAAAACCACAACTATACAGTATATCTGCCCTGTTTCAATTGTATTTCTCTCAAATGCAACCTCTTYTTTTTTTCTCTCACACTGATGTTATTTTACAAAATATAACGCCTCACCTCATGGTTCAACACTACACATGTGTACGCTCTATAAAAAAGTAATAACTACAAAAAACTGTCCAAATATGAGTTTTCTAACTCTAACTCAAGATTGTAGCCTACAAATAAATAAAGTGTATTACAATTTGCTATACAGACCACTAAAGGAGATTGTGTGTCATATTAAATGATATATATATATATTTTTTAATGGTCGAATTAATAAACTAAACTAAAATCGCAATACAATATGATGAATATAGCAAGTCACAGACAACTGTAAAATAATTTAGAGTGTATAATTTTTGTTCAGGTTTTGATGCGATCTGATGTCTCCATGCATGCCCATGATGAAGACTATATGGCCAAGAAATGGTTTGTCTTTAGGGTTAGGTTAGCTAAGGTTAGTGTTACTGCTGTAAGTACATTGTCATAATGAATCATTATAATATTTGTTGCACTGTAATTACATTGTAGTTAGTTACACAGTAATAACAGCACTGTGATGTAAATTGTTACCTTACCTTTTGGTCCACTATTGAACATACGAGCTCCTTCACCGCAGATAGCCCGGACAGATCGCTGGCATCCAGGTTCACCGTTTCCCTGGTGAGTCCGATCTGGAGAAGAAAAGACACCCCGTGGAAAGAGCACCCGGAGTTGGTGGGGCTCGGGGRGCTGAGACTTCCATTTGACAGTCGACTGTAGAGTGTCGCCGGAGGGCTTGGAGACGGTGAAGGAGTCGGTGTGGCGACTGGATTCGGAGCCACAGAGAGGGGGCACAGTCTGGGTAAGGGTGGAGGGGAAGAACTGCTGCAGGCAGACATTGGCTATCTTCTGTCTTCTTGACGAGGTAAAGAGGCAAAGTTGACCGACATTGAGCGTATTATTTCGAATAGCAGCTCTCAAGTTCTATTCAACAACATCGGTTGAAGCATCTTGGTCATTTGTTTAGAATATCCAGTCAGTTGAATAAGTGATAGATCATTTGGGGGGCAAAGCTAATTCTAGCAGCACTGTTTAGATTACTTTTACAAATAAGACATCTTTGATGTATTACGGAACATCAACTCTATAAAAAATTAACAATTACTCTGAAGTGTAAATTGTGTCCATTCCTCTTCGACAGCTCACACGAGGCACATAACAATAAATACTGTTCAATGAAAGCATGTTGATTCTTCTTCCATTCTCAGCTCTACACCACACGGAGGACAAAGTGCTTCTGCAAAAAGCCCCCAACCATTGGAGAATGTTCAGCCTCAGCGCAACAAAAGCCAGTTCTTATGGTGAGTAGAAGAAACAGCCACAGAGCAGTTCTCCTCAGTTGCAACTCCATGTAGTGGAACGTTTCTAATTCCCCGTAAATGATCTGGTAACAAATAAAACTAGAGATGAGAGTAGGTCATGGAGAACATTTATGAGGGGAAAAAACTATCCTATCGGATCAATGAGTCAGATTATTGATAGATTAGCCAAACGTTACTGTAAATGAATAGGCTGCAAAACAGCTTGTACTGTATACAATCAGTTAATATAACCATTTAAAGGGTATCAATAATAACAACAATATAACAACAGTATTATTATTATTTCATCATCACTTGTTGTGCCTTTGCATAATGAATTTAAAGTTGCCTAACACATCTGAAACCAAGACACATCTGGATATGTGCTCTCATTTGATTGGGAGAGGTAAAACATGTTCATGTAATTGCTTGTAATAGGATTAACTGTACATAGCCTATGCTTGATCTATTTCACTTATAAATGCCCACACAAAGTCCGTAGACGTGCTTTTTGATTAGGAATCAAATCTTTGAAATACATTTACCTTTCGAAAAGGACGATTTTCACTCTCTGGAGATGAAAAATGTGTGTGTTAATTTTTATCTTCCAAGAAGTTCGAACGCTTGAACTGTGACATCACGATGGTCGGGTGTGAGTGTTTAGATTTGGCTCCAAACTCCCTATTTTGGCATGAGTGCAAAGCCAGAATATTTAGCCAACTATACTACTTTCCTTTCCAAACTTTCTTCATGTAGCCAGATAGCAACCAGTTCATCAGTATCCTATTATCGCACTGTAATATGCCGCGTTCATGTACTAGTCGGAACTAGGACACTCGGAAATGTCCGACTTCCTAACTGGTTGAACGCGGAACGTGTATATTGACAAGTCGTAAATGTCCGTGTTTACTACTTCCGACTAGTGRGTAAACGCGACATTAACCCTCCCGTCCCCACTCATTCGGTAACAACACAACACAGGGCTTTCTGGGACTAAAAGTTCTAGTCTTTGTTCCGCGCGCCATCAGTTGATGGTGCGGCTGGACAAGAAGAACGACATTACCCACTAGGCTTTGGGTGTGTGACGCTCTTGAATTATAGGCTAATTTCTCAGCTATTTATCCCGTTATTCTCAAAGCTCTATGATGGCTGTAGTATCTGCGACCTCTAACGGCGCAGATGAAAACCCCGTTGAGATAAAAGAGGACAAAAAAGGATGGTTATCCAAGCGCACTCATTTTACGCACCGGTGGAAACGCGCATGGTTTCAGTTGAAAGAAACTCTACTGTTGTATGGTGAAAATGAAGAGGTAAGAAGACAACATTTAGTTTTCTAGGGAACTTGTCACGCAAGCTAGGACTAAATTGTTATTTAGGAGACAGCAATTTCGCCCCTATGTTTATGACAAAGCAGCAAATAATGTAGCTATGCAACCAAGCGTTACATTATAACTTTCAGCGGTGTCAGTGCAACATGTTCCCTTACTTCCTACAGTGTTGTCCTGTTACCATAGCAGCGGGCCGTTTACTGACGTCTACAGGAGCAAGGTGGCAAGGTCTCACTTAACTAGGTGTTTTGAACACTGTTAAAGGAATACAAAGTCAATTAAAAGTAGGCTATTGTTATTTAGTCTACATGTATGCTTGAAATGTCGAGACAGTAGGCTATATTGCATTTACTTTGGGATTTTATTACAAGGCAGCAAACTATGCCTAGGTCATAGTTATGTTCCAAATTGCACCCTATTCCCTTTGTAGTGTACTACTTTTGACCAGGACCCATAGGATGTAAACTATATTTTTATTACATTTTTATTTACCCTTTATTTAGCCAGGGAATCATGCTAAGACCATGGTCTTTTTTTGCAGTTGAGCCCTGCATGAACACATCAATTACACAATGCATATGTATATACACATAAATTACACTATACATATTTATATACACATCAATTACACTATACATATCTACACTACCGGTCAAAAGTTTTAGAACACCTACTCATTCAAGGGTTTTTCTTTATTTTTACTATTTTCTAAATTGTGGAATAATAGTGAAGCCATCAAAACTATGAAATAACACACATGGAATCATGTGGTAACCAAAAAAGTGTTAAACAAATCAAAATATATTTTATATTTGAGATTCTTCAAATAGCCACCTTTTGCCTTGATGACAGCTTTGCACACTCTTGGCATTCTCTCAACCAGCTTCATGAGGTAGTCTCATGGAATGCATTTCAATTAACAGGTGTGCCTTTCTTTCCTTCTTAATGCTTTGAGCCAATCAGTTGTGTTGTGACAAGGTAGGGGGGTATACAGAAGATAGCCCTATTTGGTAAAAGACCAAGTCCATATTATGGCAAGAACAGCTCAAATATGCAAAGAGAAATGACAGTCCATTATTACTTTAAGACATGAAGGCCAGTCAATACGGAAAATMTCAAGAACTTTGAACTCTGAATACAACAGGTGTAGACCTTACAGTGAAATGCTTACTTACGAGCCCCTAACCGACAGTGCAGTTTCAAAAAGTAATTTAAAAAAAGTAAGTAACTTTAATTAAAAGTAATTAAAGAGCAGCAGTAAAAAAAATATATATATATACAGGGGGGTGCCGGTACAGAGTCAATGTGCGGGGGTATCGGTTAGTTGAGGTAGTATGTACATGTAGGTAGAGTTAATTAAAGTGATTATGCATAGATGACAACAGAGAGTGGCAGTGGTGGGGGGGGGGGGCAATGCAAATAGTCTGGGTAGCCATTTGACTAGATGTTCAGGAGTCTTATGGCTTGGGGGTAGAAGCTGTTTAGAAGCCTCTTGGACCTAGACCTGGCGCTCCGGAACCACTTGCCGTGTGGTAGCAGAGAGAACAGTCTATGACTAGGGTGGCTGGAGTGCTTTGCCAATTTTTAGGGCCTTCCTCTGACACCGCCTGGTATAGAGATCCTGAGTGGCAGGAAGCTTGGCCCCAGTGGTGCACTGGGCTGTTCGCACTACCCTCTGTAGTGCCTTGTGGTGGGAGGCTGAGCAGTTGCCATACCAGGCAGTGATGCAACCAGTCAGGATGCTCTTGATGGTGCAGCTGTTGAACCTTTTGAGGATCTGAGGACCCATGCCAAATCTTTTCAGTCTCCTGAGGGGGAATAGGTTTTGTCGTGCCCTCTTCACGACTATGCTTGGTGTGCCATGTTAGTTTGTTGGTGATGTGGACACCAAGGACCTTGAAGCTCTCAACCTGCTCCACTGCAGCCCCGTCGATGAGAATGGGGGTGTGCATGGCCCTCTTTTTCCTCTAGTCCACAATCATCTCAGGCCTTCATGGTCGAATTGCTTCAAAGAATTGCTGCAAAGAAGAAACCACTACTAAAGGACACCAATAAGAAGAAGAGACTTGCTTCGGCCAAGAAACAGGAGAAATGGACATTAGACTTGTGGAAATTTGTCCTTTGGTCTGGAGTCCAAATTTTAGATTTTTGGTTCCAATCGCTGTGTCTTTGTGAGACGCGGTGTGGGTGAACGGATGATCTCTGCATGTGTATTTCCCACTGTAAAGCATGGAGGAGAAGGTATTATGGTATGGGGGTGCTTTGCTGTGATGTATTTATGACACTGTGATTTATTTAGAATTCAAGACACACTTAACCAGCATGGCTACCACAGCATTCTGCAGCGATACCCCATCCCATCTGGTTTGGGTTTAGTGGGACTATCATTTGTTTTTCAACAGGACAATGACCCAACACACCTCCAGACTGTGTAAGGGCTATTTTACAAAGAAGGATAGTGATGGAGTGCTGCAACAGATGACCTGGCCTCCACAATCCCCCGACCACAATCCCCCATTTGGGATGAGTCGGACTGCAGAGTGGGAACTCCTTCAAGACACCTGGAAAAGCATTTCAGGTGAATCTGGTTGAGAGAATGCCAAGAGTGTGCAAAGCTGTCATCAAGGCAAAGGATGGCTACTTGAAGAATCTCAAATCTCAAATATATTTTGATTTGTTAAACACTTTTTTGGTTACTACATGATTCCATATGTGTTATTTCATAGTTCATTATTCTACAATGTAGAAAATAGTAAAAAAACAACTTTTGACTGGTAGTGTATATACACATCAATTACACTACATATCTATATARACATCAATTACACTATACATATGTATATACACATCAATTACACTATACATATGTATATACACATCAATTACACTATACATATGTATATACACATCAATTACACAATACATGAAAAGCAAAACACAATCATACACATTCTTCAGTAAAAAGGCCCTCTAACATCTGCCTGAATTACCCGAAAGGCACCAACTCCATCAACTMTAAGGACTTTTGGAGATCATTCAACATGAGAGGCCAAAAAAACAAAAAGCAGATGTACCTACTCAGTGGTGATTGAAGGGATCTCCAGGGTTAGTCATCCCTGAGTCCAGGTCTGGTAACTTATATGTCTGAAGGTTAACAATGAGGTAAGTTCCAAGATGGCGTAGCAGTCGGACGTGTGTTTTTGTCTTGTCCCGTGTAAATAATAGTTTTCCTCGTTTTTTTCCGTTTATATTTTAATCTCACTTTCCATCTACGGACTGAATATACTCTCCTGCAACCCCCAACACCCAATGTGGTACGGATCTGCTATTTTTATACTTTAGAACCGGAACCCCCATCAGAAGCTAGCCAGCTAACTAACTACTAGCTAGTTATCAGTTAGTCACTGCTAGTGGTCTTTACCGTTAACTCGGACACCAGCCAGCCTCAGCTTGGTCAATACATGCCAGTCTGCACAGCGCGATATCAACCCAGAGAATATCGGACTGCTTTTTCTCTACCAAATCTCCAGATTACTACCGCAAGCTCTGACACCTTTACACCGGATCAGATAGCTAGCTGCAATCTGAGTGGCTACTCCTGGCTAACGTCTCTGTCCCGAAGCAAGCAACAGTTAGCCTTGAGCTAGTCGAGCTAGGCCAATCTCCCGTAGCCGAAGAGGTCCTCCGGCTAATTCTTGTGCTACAATACATATTTTGCCAATTGGCCTGGACCTTTTTTTGCCGACACAGAGCCCTGCCAATCCATCACAACTGGTCTAAATCAGCTACAAGCTAATTTAGCCATTTTTTGCCGCTGCTAGCAGCTTTTACCTTCTGCACAGACACCAGCCCTGTTATTAGCCTGGATATTACTCACCAATTTACCAGCATCGGACTGTCTCTCGACAACAACGCCGGTTCCTGCGTAATCCCTGACCACTACTTCTGATCCTCACAGCTAGCTTGCAGCTAGCGCAGCTAGCGCCACTGCCACGAAGCTAGCACCAGTTAGCAAACACAATTCTACAATTCACAACCTCTCTTTCGCCATCGCCATCCGGCTTGGATTCTCTGTCGACACGACCACGTCTGGTCTGCAGACGAATACCCCACCCGCTGTGCCCTCAACCGGCTTCCGTCTGAGCAGACCCCCTCCGTCTGAGCAGACCACCCCCCGGGCTACTAACTTTAAACGCCGCGTGCTAGCTTAGTGGAGGCCTCCCTGCTCCATCTACGCTGCCCCCTGGACACTATGATCACTTGGCTCATAGCTGATGCCTGCTTGACTGTCCATTAATTCACGGTACTCCATTCTGTTTATTTGTGTTTTTATCTGTCGGCTCTGTGCTTTAACTCAGGATCTGTGTGTAGTTTATCCGACCCTCTCTGCCTAGTCGTCGCCATTTTTACCTGTTGTTGCTGTGTTAGACTAGCACCCTGTTATTGCTGCTGTTATCTTACCTGTTGTTTTAGCTAGCTCTCCCAATCAAGACCTGCAATCACTTTATGCCTTATTGTATGTCTCTCTCAAATATCAATATGCCTTGCATACTGTTGTTCAGGCTAGTTATCATTATCATTGTTTTGGTTTTCAATGGACCCCGTGTTCCACTCTCCGTACCTCTGATACCTCCTTTGTCCCACCCCCCACACATGCGGGACCTCACCCATTGAGACCAGCATGTCCAGAGATACAACCTCTCTTATCATCACCCAGTCCTGGCTTGCCTCCGCTGTACCCGTGCCCCACCATACCCCTGTCTGCACTTATGCCCAGAATCTATTCTACCACGCCCATAAATCTGCTCCTTTTATTCTTTGTCCCCAACGCTCTAGGCGACCAGTTTTGATAGCCTTTAGCCGCACCCTCATCCTACTACTCCTCTGTTCCTCGGGTGATGTTGAGGTAAACCCAGGCCCTGCATGTCCCCAGTCACCCTCATTTGTTGACTTCTGTGATCGAAAAGCCTTGGCCTCATGCATGTCAACATCAGAAGCCTCCTCCCTAAGTTTGCCTTACTCACCGCTTTAGCACACTCTGCAACCCTGATGTCCTTGCCGTGTCCGAATCCTGGCTTAGGAAGGCCACCAAAAATTCTGGGATTTCCATACCCAACTATAACACTTTCCGTCAAGATAGAACTGCCAAAGGGGGAGGAGTTGCAATCTACTGCAGAGATAGCCTGCAAAGTTCTGTCATACTTTCCAGGTCTATGCCCAAACAGTTCGAACTTCTAATAAAAAATTAATCTCTCCAGAAATAAGTCTCTCACTGTTGCCGCCTGCTACCGACCCCCCTCAGCTCCCAGCTGTGCCCTGGACACCATCTGTGAATTGATCGCTCCCCATCTAGCTTCAGAGTTTGTTCTGTTAGGTGACCTAAACTGGGATATGCTTAACACCCCGGCAGTCCTACAATCCAAGCTTGATGCCCTCAATCTCACACAAATCATCAAGGAACCCACCAGGTACAACCCTAAATCCGTAAACATGGGCACCTAATAGACATTATCCTGACCAACCTGCCCTCCAAATACACCTCTCCTGTCTTTCAATCAAGATCTCAGCGATCACTGCCTCATTGCCTGTATCCCCCACGGTGTCCGCGGTCAAACGACCACCCCTCATCACTGTCAAACGCTCCCTAAAACACTTCTGCGAGCAGGCCTTTCTAATCGACCTGGCCCGGGTACCCTGGAAGGATATTGACCTCATCCCGTCAGTTGAGGATGCCTGGTCATTCTTTAAAAGTTACTTCCTCACCATATTAGACAAGCATGCTCCTTCAAAAAATGCAGAACCAAGAACAGATATAGCCTTGGTTCACTCCAGACCTGACTGCCCTCGACCAGCACAAAAACATCCTGTGGCGAACTGCAATAGCATCGAAGAGCCCCGCGATATGCAACTGTTCAGGGAAGTCAGGAACCAATACACGCAGTCAGTCAGGAAAGCAAAGGCCAGCTTTTTCAAGCAGAAATTTGCATCCTGTAGCTCTAACTCCAAAAAGTTCTGGGATACTGTAAAGTCCATGGAAAACAAGAGCACCTCCTCCCAGCTGCCCACTGCACTGAGGCTAGGTAACACGGTCACCACTGATAAGTCCGTGATAATCGAACTTCAACAAACATTTCTCAATGGCTGGCCATGCCTTTCCTCTGGCGACTCCAACCTTGGCCAACAGCCCCGCCCCCCCCGCTGCTACTCGCCCAAGCCTCCCAGCTTCTCCTTTACCCATATCCAGATAGCAGATGTTCTGAAAGAGCTGGAAAACCTGGACCCATACAAATCAGCTGGGCTTGACAATCTGGACCCCCTATTTCTGAAACTGTCCGCCGCCATTGTCGCACCCCCATTACCAGCCTGTTCAACCTCTCCTTCGTTCATCTGAGATCCCCAAGGATTGGAAAGCTGCCGCGGTCATCCCCCTCTTCAAAGGGGGAGACACCCTGGACCCAAACTGTTACAGACCTATATCCATCCTGCCCTGCCTATCTAAGGTCTTCGAAAGCCAAGTCAACAAACAGATCACTGACCATCTCGAATCCCACCGTACCTTCTCCGCTGTGCAATCCGGTTTCCGAGCCGGTCACGGTGCACCTCAGCACGCTCAAGGTACTAAACGATATCATAACCGCCATCGATAAAAGACATTACTGTGCAGCCGTCTTCATCGACCTGGCCAGGCTTTCGACTCTGTCAATCACCATATTCTTATCGCAGACTCAGTAGCCTCGGTTTTTCTAATGACTGCCTTGCCTGGTTCACCAACTACTTTGCAGACAGAGTTCAGTGTGTCAAATCGGAGGGCATGTTGTCCGTCTCTGGCAGTCTCTATGGGGGTACCACAGGGTTCAATTTTCGGGCCGACTCTTTTCTCTACTAAATCAATGATGTTCTGCTCTGCTGCGGGCGATTCCCTGATCCACCTCTACGCACGACACCATTCTATATACTTCCGGCCCTTCCTTGGACACTGTGCTATCTAACCTCCAAACGAGCTTCAATGCCATACAACACTCCTTTCGTGGCTCTCAACTGCTCTTAAACGCTAGTAAAACCAAATGCATGCTTTTCAACCGTTCGCTGCCTGCACCCGCACGCCCGACTAGCATCACCACCCTGGACGGTTCCGACCTAGAATATGTGGACATCTATAAGTACCTAGGTGTCTGGCTAGACTGCAAACTCTCCTTCCAGACTCATATCAAACACTCCAATCCAAATCAAATCAAGAATCGGCTTTCTATTCCGCAACAAAGCCTCCTTCACTCACGCCGCCAAACTTACCCTAGTAAAACTGACTATCCTACCGATCCTCGACTTCGGCGATGTCATCTACAAAAATGATTCCAATACTCTACTCAGCAAACTGGATGCAGTTTATCACAGTGCCATTCGTTTTGTTACTAAAGCACCTTATACGACCCACCACTGCGACCTGTATGCCCTAGTCGGCTGGCCTCGCTACATGTTCGTCGTCAGACCCACTGGCTCCAGGTCATCTACAAGGCTATGCTAGGTAAAGTGCCGCCTTATCTCAGTTCACTGGTCACGATGGCTACACCCACCCGCAGCACGCGCTCCAGCAGGTGTATCTCACTGATCATCCCTAAAGCCAAAACCTCATTTGGACGCCTTTCCTTCCAGTTCTCTGCTGCCTGCGACTGGAACGAATTGCAAAAATCTCTGAAGTTGGAGACTTTTATCTCCCTCAACAACTTTAAAAATATGCTATCCGAGCAGCTAACCGATCGCTGCAGCTGTACATAGTCCATCTGTAAACTACCCACCCAATTTACCTACCTCACCCCCCATACTGCTTTTATTTATTTACTTTTCTGCTCTTTTGCACACCAGTATCTCTTCTTGCACATGATCATCTGATGATTTATCACTCCAGTGTTAATCTGCTAATTGTAATTATTCGATTTATTGCCTACCTCATGCCTTTTGCACACATTGTATATAGATTCTCTTTTTTTTCTACCATGTTATTGACTTGTTTATTGTTTACTCCATGTGTAACTCTGTGTTTGTCTGTTCACACTGCTATGCTTTATCTTGGCCAGGTCGCAGTTGCAAATGAGAACTTGTTCTCAACTAGCCTACCTGGTTAAATAAAGGTGAAATAAAAAAATAAAATAAAAAATAAAAAAGGTTATGGCAGAAGTTTATGCAAGAGGGCTTTGTAGACAAAAAGAGTACAATGCATCGATCTATGAGACTTCAAGGAGGGCCAGCCTACTTTCTGATACAAAATGCAAGGATGTGTACAGAACTTATCCCCCGTAATAAAGCGCAATGCGCTATGATAAACTGCATCCAATAGCTTCAATACAGTGGCGGCTGCATTCATATAAACAATATTGCCATAGTCAATAACCAGAATGAATGTTGACTGAATGAGTTGTTTTCTGCCATTTAACTAAAGACAGGACCTGTTCCTATAGAAGAAGACTATTTTCATTCTTAATTTGTTAACTAACTCATCCACATACTTTTGGAAAGATAGCTTTTCGACAATCCAGATGCCCAGATATTTATAAGCGGGACATGGTCAATGAGGGCACCATCCAAAGTATGCATGCATAAATCATCAGATACATTTTTACATGATTTGGAAAATAACATATACTTAGTTTTACTTCCATGAAGTACCAATTTCAGTTCACCAAAGGCTTTCTGCAGCCAATATAGGGAATAGGGTGCCGATAGGAACGCACAATATATAGGGAATAGGGTGCCAATTGGGAAGCACAGCATATATGCCATCTAAAACAACATCACTTCTCCTTCATCCAGAAGCTTCTGAAGCCCATCAACCTGGTTGGGGCAGTGGTAGAGGTTGTTGAAGGAGGCGACGGATCATTCGAATGGACTATTACTCCTAAGGACAGGAAGCGGACCTTCTTCCTCCGGGCTGGCACCATAGCAGAACAGCAGGGATGGATGGAGGCTATATGTGAAGCACAGCTGAGCTCCAGGGACCATGCTACTAATGCATGTGTGGTGCAATAGATTATCACTTATTGGATTTTACATACCCTGAACAAAAATATAAAAGCAACATGTAAAGTGTTTCATGAGCTGAAATAAAAGACCCCAGAAATGTTCCATACGCACAAAAAGCTTATTTCTCTAAAATGTTGTGCATACATTTGTTTACATCCCTGTTAGTGAGCATTTCTCCTTTGCCAAGATAATCCATCCACCTGACAGGTGTGGCATATCAAGAAGCTGATTAAACAGCATGGTCATTACACAGGTGCACCTTGTGCTGGGGAATAAAAGGCCACTCTAAAATGTGTCGTTTTGTCACACAACACAATGCCACAGATGTCTCAACTATTGAGGGAGCATGCAGTTGGCATGCTGGCTGCAGGAATGTCCACCAGAGTTGTCGCACTGCATGAGGCAAATGGTGTTTTTCCGATCCACTCCTCTACCTTTTCTTAAGCTATCTGTCACCAACAAATTCATATCTATATTCCCACTCATGTGAAATCCATATATTAGGGCTTAATTCAGTTATTTAAATTGACTGATTTCCTTATAAGAACTGTGACTCAGTAAAATCTTTGAAATTGTTGCATGTTGTGTTTATGCACTACATGACCAAAATAATGTGTATACCTGTTCGTTGAACATCTCATTCCAAAATCATGGGCATTAATATGGAGTTGCTACCCCCTTTGCTGCTATAACAGCCTCCACTGTTCTGGGAAGGCTTTCCACTAGATGTTGCTGCAGGGACTTGCTTCCATTCAGCCACAAGAGCATTAGTGAGGTCGGGCACTGATGTTGGGCGATTAGGCCTGGCTCGCAGTCGGAATTCCAATTCATCCCAAAGGTGTTCGATGGGGTTAAGGTCAGGGCTCTGTGCAGGCCAGTCAAGTTCATCCACACCGATCTTGGCAAACCGTTTCTTTATGGACCTCGCTTGGTGCACGAGGGCATTGTTATGCTGAAACAGGAAAGGGCCTTCCCCAAACTGGTGCCACAAAGTTTGATGCACAGAATCGTCTAGAATGTAATTGTATGCTGTAGAATTAAGATTTCTCTTCACTGGAACTAAGGGGCCTAGCCCGAACCATGAAAAACAGCCTCAGACCATTAATCCTCCTCCACCAAACTTTACAGTTGGCACTATGCACTGGGGCAGGTAGCGTTCTCCTTGCATCCACCAAACCCTGATTRGTCTGTTGGACTGCCAGATGGTGAAGTGTGATTACTCGGCCATGGAAACCCATTTCATGAAGCTCCCGACCAACAGTTTTTGTGCTCACGTTGCTTTCAGAGGCAGTTTGGAACTCGGTAGTGAGCATTGCAACCGAAGACAGACGATTTTTAAGTGTTACACGCTTCAGCACTTGCCAGTCCCGTTCTGTGAGCTTGTGTGGCCTATCACTTCGCAGCTGAGCCGTTGTTGCTCCTAGACGGCAGCTCTAGCAGGGCAGAAATTTGACAAACTTTACTTTTGGAAAGGTGGTATCCTGTGATGGTGCCACGTTGAAAGTCACTGAGCTCTTCAGTAAGGCCATTCTACTGGCAATGTTTGTCTATGGAGATTGCATGGCTGTGTGCTCGATTTTATACACCGGTCAGCAACGGGTGTGGCTGAAATAGCCGAATCCACTAATTTGAAGGGGTGTCCACATACTTTTGTATATATAGTGTATTTTTGTTCAGTATAGATTGTTTTATACTTTTATACTCATGTAGGCCTACTGCACTGTGGCAAGGTGGGATTTGTATGTGTTAATYTTTTGGCAATAGGAGGCATGGCATTAATAGGATTTTAATTGTTTTACTTTATAGGTCATGCCCTTAGTCTTGCATATAATCAGTGCTGCTAAAATAACCTGAATATTTTTTTTCACTATTTCACTTTTCAATCGTATTTTCTTTCAGTTTAATGCTATTCTTTAGAGAGCAATGCTTTTCAACTAGACATTGGTAGGAAATCGACTTTTGCAGGACCTATGCTTTTCATGCTACAAGGAAAAAAAACAGTAGCCTATATAATTATTTGTGGTTCGACTCTCCAGTAGAACCGTTTCCTGTGCTACGTGTATAATACATCATTGTTCCGACCTCCACCTTCTCTATCTTCATCTACATACAGCAGAGCCACTGGACCTGGCAACAATGTATTGTAAATATTGGCAGTTAGTTGCCTTGGTATAATTCCCTTTTACAGTTATTCTGATCCTAAAAGATTGGCCTAATAGGTGAGTGTGAGTGTGCGTGTTCGCGTGCATGAGTTTTATGGAGTAGAAATGGAAAGACCTTTTAACAGGAAACACATTAGTTAGAGGTTAAAGATTAAATGAAGGAAAGAGACGACTGACAAGTAGGTGGTACAACATAATGAAACTGGATCTGACAGCATGTAGAAAGAAAAATACAGATTGGTGCCAAACCTCAGGTTCATTTGGAAAATGAAGGAAGGTCATATCTACATGGATGTTCCTCTTATAGTCCAGTTGTCCTCCACCTTGGTGCCAGACCCAGACCACCCTCTGAGAGGCATTTTTTGCATCCCCAAATGGCACCCTATTCCCTGTATAGTGGTCAAAAGTAGTGCACTATATAGAGAATAGGGTGCCATTTGGGACGTAACATTGATTACCRAGGTTATGCACACTCATCCAAACATGCTGACAGAGAGGGAGAGGGAGAAATAGTGTTTTAGACCTAAGTTTCATCGTCAGCAGAAAAATAAGTTGACTGTCAAGACTAATTAATGTTATGTTTAACAGCAAGTCTTGATATGCCAACGTTTTCTAGTATGAGTCATTCACACATTTCTAAAGAAAAACACAGAGCTCTGTGTCAGACATCCAGTTCAACAAAGTATGTTGAAACTTCGGCTCCAGACTCAGTGTGAGATGCTGCTTACCAAATGGCACCCTATTCCCTATATAGTGCACTACTTTTGACCAAGGCCTATAAGGATCTGGTCAAAAGTAGGGCACTTTGCCGGGGAATAGGGTGCCATTTGGGATGCAACCAGTGTCTCAGACAGGTTATGTACAGTAACAAGCCTTAAAGCCAGACTCCCAAATAAAACATAACTTTTTTCTGGTTTTACGTATCTCAAAATGTATAGATGAAAGAGGAATTTGCCATTTGGATCACTTCAAAATTATTCAAAGGAAGGTTTTACAAGTTATAAGTACAGTCTTTATGTAGTGTTGTGGTATCTCGTCGTGATGTGTGTTTTGACCTATATTTTTATTTGTAATCCCAGCCCCCGTCCCCGCAGGAGGCATTTTGCATTTTGGTAGGCCGTCATTGTAAATAAGAATGTGTTCTTAACTTACTTGTCTAGTTAAATAAAGGTTAAATTAAACAAAAATAAAAGCAGCTTTGTTTAGAAATTGCAGGTGGGATTTCTCCAGGTAATTACGCTTATTGATCATTTATCTCACACACGTTCTATCTGTCCCTCTGATCATTCCAAGAGTACAGCAACACATTTAACAGTACTTATACTACATGACCAAAAGTATGTGGACACCTGCTTGTCGAACATCTCATTCCAAAATCATGGGCATTAATATGGATTTTCTCCCCCCTTTGCTGCAATAATAGCCTCCACTCCTCTGGGAGGTAAATCTCCACCTTAACTCAGCTCACTGGTCACCATAGCAACACCCATCCGTAGCATGCACTCCAGCAGGTATATTCACTGGTCATCCCCAAAGCCAACACCTCCTTTGGCCGCCTTTCCTTCCAGTTCTCTGCTGCCAATGACTGGAACGAATTGCAAAAATCCCTGAAGTTGGAGACTTATATCTCCCTCACTAACAGTAAGCATCAGCTGTCAGAGCAGCTTACCGATTGCTGCAGCTGTACACAGCCCATCTGTAAATAGCCCATCCAACTAAATACCTACCCCATCCCTATATTTGTTTTTCTGTTCTTTTGCACACCGGTATTTCTACCTGCACATCCTCATCTGCACATATATCACTCCAGTGTAAATTGCTCAATTGTAATTACTTCGCCACTATTGGCCTATTTATTGCCTTACCTCCTTACTTCATTTGCACACACTTTATGCAGATTTTTCTATTGTGTTATTGACTGTACAATTGTTTATCCCATGTGTAAGTCTGTGTTGTTTTTGTAGCACTGCTTTGCTTTATCTTGGCCAGGTCGCAGTTGTAAATGAGAACTTTTTCTCAACTGGCCTACCTGGTTAAATAAAGGTGAAATAAATAAAAATAAAAAGGCTTTCCACTAGATGTTGGAACATTGCTGCGGGGACTTGCTTCCATTCAGCCACAAGAGCATTAGTGAGGTCGGACACTGATGTTGGGCGATTAGGCCTGGCTTGCAGTCGACGTTCCAATTCATCCCAAAGGTGTTCAATTGGGTTGAGGTCAGGGCTCTGTGCAAGCCAGTCAAGTTCATCCACACCGATCTTGACAAACCATTTCTGTATGGACCTCATTTTATGCACAGATGCATTGTAATGATAAAACAGGAAAGAGCCTTCCCCAAACTGTTGCCACAAAGTTGGAAGCACAGAATTGTCTAGAAGGTCATTGTATACTGTAGTGTTAAGATTTCCCTTTAAGGGGCCTAGCCCGAACCACGAAAAACAGCCTCAGACCATTATTCATCCTCCACCAAACTTTACAGTTGGCACTATGCATTGGGGCATTTAGCGTTCTCCTGGCATCCGCCAAAACCTGATTTGTCTGTCTGACTGCCAGATGGTGAAGCATGATTCATCACTCCAGAGAACGCATTTCCACTGCTCCAGAGTCCAGTGGCGGCAAGCTTTACACCACTCCAGCCAACGCTTGGCATTGTGCATGGTGATCTTAGGTTTGTGTGCTTGGCATTTCGCATTGTGATCTTAGGCTTGTGTGCGGCTACTCGGCCATAGAAACACATTTCATGAAGCTCCCGACCAACAGTTTTTGTGCTGATGATGTTTCCAGAGGCAGTTTGGAACTTGGTAGTAGAGTGTTGCAACCGCAGACAGACGTCTTACGCACTTCAGCACTCGGCAGTCCCATTCTGTGAGCTTGTGTGGCTGAGCCGTTGTTGCTCTTAGACATTTCCACTTCACAATAACATCACTTATAGTTGACCAGGTAAGCTCTAGCAGGGCAGAAATTTGAAGGTGGCATCATATGATGGTGCCATGTTGAAAGTATGATGGTGCCATGTTGATGGTGCCATGCTGTGTGCTCGATTGTATACACCTATCAGCAACGGGTGTGYCTGAAATAGCCGAATCCACTCATTTGAATAGGTGTCCACAAACTTTTGGACATGTAGTGTATCTAGCTATATCCCTCTCAATACAAACGAGACACATAAATGAGAGTTGAGTGATACAGAATAAATGTGTAATTTAGCTGACTTAATGCATGTCGTATTGGCTCCTGGCTGTCAGTCCGTCTGATTTGAAAACACTGCTGGGTCTGTCATTACAAAGTTGCTTTGATGTTGCTAGCGTGAGCTATGAATGAAAACTGGAATTGTGGGCGATTTTCATTCAGCAAACGATTGAGAATATTTTCCTAATGCAGTACTTGCTAGTTTGACCATATTTKTTCATTCTCAGCACCACCAGTGCCAGCAACATGCTGAAGAATATGGATAATAATCACAAAAGCCAGCTCTGTCTACTGGTGAGTGAAGCAACATAGCTAGCAAACTTTGCAGGAGGTTCTAGCTGGCTAATTGTTTTCCTCTTGGATGTGTAGTTTACTATTGCAACCTTTTGATGGCGAATTTATTCAACCCTATAGTTGCTAAGGGTCTACTTTTCCTGGCATGTTTGCACTGCAAGAGATCAAGCGGATAGATGGCCTATATTGTGGAACTTTGTAAATTATATGTAAGTGAGAATTCCATTTTACTGTATTCATAGCTGACTCTACTTGTACATTTTTATACAGTAAAGTAACCTTCAGTACATGCTAGTTGTAGGCTACAATCAAATGAGAACACCAGCTGTCAGATGCTGACTGATGCTGGCTGCCTGGTCTCAGAGCATTTCATATTATTCTGAATGTAAATCCGAGACACTTAATTTAGTATAATATGTTACGTTTTGTATGGTATGTATTAATTTGTGGATGTCCATCATCCATTTCGTATGATATGTTACAAATTACAATTCGTATGATATGTTATGAATTAGCAAAGTGTATGATATGTTCCGAATTCTAATTTGTTGTGGCTAATGTTAGCTAGCTGGCTAACGTTAGCTATGCTAGGTGTTAAGGTTAGGTTTAGGAGTTAGGTTAAAGGGTTAATGTTAGGGTTAGAGTTAGGGGAAGGATTTAGATAAAAGGGTTAAGGTTAGGGGAAGGCTTAGCTAACATGGTAAGTAGTTGCAAAGTAGCTAAAAATTAGTACGTAGTTGAAAAGTTGCTAATTAGCTAAAGTTGTCCCTGATGAGATTTGAACACACAACCTTTGGGTTGCTATACATTTGCATTATTCACCCACCCATCCACACCAACCAACCGCTCTCCTTTCATTTTTGCCCTAAGTAACCTTCTGTATTATGTAAACGTAACATAGCATACTAATATGAGTGTGTCGGATTTACATTTACTATGTTACGTCTAGTCTATGAGACCAGGCTGGATCGAAGGGTGGCACTAGAGAAGTCTTAGATAGAGCATGTTGTGATGTCTTTCTTGCCTGTTGTTTTTTTTAAACATTATGTCTTGCCTGGGTTTGTTTTGTCGCCCCGACAGTTTGATATTTCGCAATCACAAACGATGACCAATGCTCAAGGCAGAACAAGAATGCATCAGTCACACAGGAAGTCTCATCTGAACACAGGACGTCTAGAGATACACTGCAAGCGAAAAGCGTACTGCACTGAAAGAAACAGGTGTTACAAAGGCACTGACGGAGATTGTACTGTATATTGTGGAGGCACGCCAAGTCAAGGACCAAAAAGAAAACCTTTTGTGACATTGCCGGTTCATTATCACACATATACAGTACAAAATATCATATTATTGTTTATGCAATAAATTGTACACGCACGCGTGCACACACACTCTTGTTAAAGAGAATATCTATTTTTCTTCTCTGTGTAGCTCTCATAAAGCACATGGTTTCCCACTCCTAACAACAAAACCAACTGAAGGACAAACTGCTGCATTGATCAACCTGAGCGCCGTGCCCTTGTAACGCCGATACATTTTCCTGGCCCACAGTGAATTTCCTCCAAACAAATTATTATTTTGTTATATTAGTCTTGGCCTGTGGAAAACTACAGAATAGAAAAACCTTGGGACACAAGCGTGTCAAGCATAGAAAGGAAAATATTGTTCAGAACAAGTTTATATTTCGGCAGAGGAGGGCTTACTTGTCAATGTCTGAACAAGTTCTACATTGCATTCATTAATGAATAACCAAGTAATCCTGCATATATAGTACAAGTCTGTATTGCGAGCCTAATGTTAGTCATGGATTAGTCTGTGCATAGCGATCCTATTATATTGTATTCTGTATGTATGTAATTATATTACTCGGAGCCTCAATGAACAAGCTCACCGACAGATTCACGTAAAGAACGTGCTTGTTCCAAATAGCCAATCTGAGCAAGTTAGCTATGGAGATAATGTAAATACCAACAACAACAAAAMATTTGGTACATGTATATTGGGGGAGTTAGTATTGACTTCCCTGTCAAGTGTTCTCCAACTAAAAGTCAAGTACAGATGTGTAACGAGTGCGCTGAGAGTCGGGAAGCAAGTTCAGGGAGTGAGTGTTAAAAAAAACACGAAACTTGAAACACAAACAACGCACCGACATGAAAACAGAGTCAATAACACCCGAGGAAAAACCAAAGGCAGTGACAGATATAGCAAGCAAGGATAAGCAAGGAGGTGATGGAGTGTCATGAGGCGCAGGTGCGCGAGACGATGGTGACAGGTGTGCGGGATAATCAGCAGCTTGATGACCTAGAGGCCGGTGAGGGTGTATACGTGACAACCTTTGGGTTGCTAGATGTTCGCATTGTACACCTGCTGCAGGAGAACCTTCCTGCAATGCAGTACGTTTAAAACGTGTAGTGTATTTGAGGTTAAAAAAGGCTTCAGAAGTTTGTTTATGCAATAAATTGTACACGCACGCACACACTCTTGTTAAAGAGAATATCTATTTTTCTTCTCTGTGTAGCTCTCATAAAGCACATGGTTTTCCACTCCTAACAACAAAACCAACTGAAGCACAAACTGCTGCATTGATCAACCTGAGCGCCGTGCCTTGTAACACCGACTCAAATTAAAATCCTACAGCTGTTACTACCCAATGGGCACAGACATAATTTCCGACACACTATGACAGTTTATTGTGAAATAGACACACATTTTTTGACAGTCCTCCGAAAAAGCCCACTTTTTCATGTATATTACACGATTTTCATCATTACGCATTTTGTGTGTATTACATGATTTTCTTTCTTCATAACTAATTTTGGTACATTACACGAATTCCAATTTGTTGTGGCTAACGTTAGCTAGGCTAGGTGTTAAGGTTGGGGTTAGGTTTAGGTTTAGGTTTAGGGCTTAAGGTTGGGGCTAGTTAACATGCTAGCTAAGAAGTGAAATGGTTAGGTTTATGAGTTATGTTATAGTGAAGTGTTAGCTGACATGCTAAGTAGTTGCAAAGTAGCTAAAAAACTAGTAAGTAGTTACAAAGTAGCTGATTAGCGAAAATACTAGTTGTCCGTGACGAGATTCAAACACACAACCTTTGGGTTGCTAGACGTTCGCATTGTACACCCACCCATACTCCCCTACGAACCTCCCTTGTTTCTGTCATGTTAAGTAACCTACTGTCTTTATCTGTGATTGAAATGCACTGTATAGAAAATTGTGTACTGCACATGAAAAAATTGACTTCGTGTCTATTTCACAATAATCTGTGAAACTGAGTTGATCAATTCAAAGCGTATTACAGGTTGGTTCAAGGTAACTCCATTGAAATTACGTGGAAACAACATTGATTTAACCCAAGTGGGCCCAGTGGGTAGTAGGCTAGTCTACATACAGTAGCAGAAGACAACCAACTTCCTGTTGTCAGAAGAGGGCAGTCTTTCCTTAAATAAAACTTTTACTTCTCATGATGTTTTACAGGTTGTGGATTGTATTGCCAGACAAATGAATGCTACGATGTTTCTAGATATAAGTGACAAAGCCTGTCATTTATCCAGTCACCCCCAAAAAGTATTATGAACTTATTCATTAAATTAAACATGACACCCACCAACAATAAATTGTGTTGTTGTTCATTTACACCCTTGTCATCTAAAAAGTATTATCATAACCCATGTAACCCAAAGTCCCCATAAAACCCTTAAAAGTCCTGTCCCCGCATGTCTTGTGTGATATCACTGCCCCCACATCAATGTTGCCCGCACTCTTCCCATGGGAAACTTTTGGGACCTAAAAAAGTCTCATCAGGCAACACCCAACACATGAATAGATGGTTTAAGACTTATATGACGAGGCTAATTAGAGACCACTAGATCAAACTGTTGTGTGAGAATCTGTCCTGCGAAAGTTTGAGATACATTTCTAACATTTACATTACATTTAAGTCATTTAGCAGACGCTCTTATCCAGAGCGACTTACAAATAACACGTCACATGTTGTTCATAATAGTAGGTTAGGTTAGTGCACTGTATTATTGTCACAGAAACCTGTTGATTCATGAAGTTTCACAATAAACGTCGCTATTTGCCTGCAATAGACTCTAGTAGAATTGATATATGTAACGGTTTTAGTTGAATAGGGTTGATGACCTGAACTGTAATCGGATACTCCCGCCCCTTCTCAGGTTTGCGCCGCTCCACTGTAAACTTGTTGTTTCCCCACATGCGATCGGTCTGTCATCCGGGCTGTAGCGGGAGAGGCGTGCGTGATAGGACTATGTCCATGTCATTTCGCCGTAGTTACATGTCTATTATGCCTACTATGTGGAAATACTGATTTTTCATCAAAGCTAACCTAAAAGACAAAGAAAAAAAAGCCGGTTCAATTTTAGAGAGCACCATTTCAAAGATGGATCCCATAACAAAGTGGACTTCTAAACAAGTTGTAGATTGGATAAGAGGTGAGTTGATTAGCCTTCCTAATTCTAACATACACTGTTACCATTATATTAGCCTAATGTGTAATACATTTTTTGAATAGCCTATGTTTGTTTCACTTTAGCTATATAATTCGTTATTCGGCTATTGCAAAGTTAATTGCCTGTTAATTAATTAATTGTCAAACTTTCTGCTTTAATTATGTTTTTTTCTCTCAGGATTGTTGGGAAGGGCCGTAAGTAAGCGTATCAATGTTAGTCTACACCTGTTGTTGACGAAGGATGTTACAAATACAATTTGATTTGATTTGATTTTCATTGGTTTTAGTTACCAACGACGTACAATTCAAAATTGCCCGGTATTGAGAATGTTGAGTGAGAATGAGTGAATAACAGTGTTACAAATAGCAACAAAAGTTGCATTTGACGATAGGTATCTATTAGAAGCATCCTAGGTGTCGTATTAATACTTTGTAACATAGTGTTTTAGTGCTTGTTTGGGCAGCTATTAAGTCTCATCTTTAAAGCCATTTTAAAATTACATTTGATGATGAAAGGAAATTGTGTGCCAACGGGGAGAAGGGTTTATGTTTACTTTAACGTACATGTGCTCACTATATGCTTTTGACAACCAAAGCTCAACTGTCACCTTCTATGAACCCACTGGTAGGCTACCTTAAAAGGGTCAATCTGCAGTTTCTACATCAAWTTTTTTTAAACTTAGAAATMAATMATATATACCCATTGATTCTTGAAGAATATAACTCTGGAATGCATCATGAGCTTAGTTCAACCCCATCAGAACCTAACATATAAGCTTGTTTTACTCCAATGGTTGTAAACATTGTAAGTCTAAACAAACACTGTATAGCCGCAAAACATGCCTAAAACTATAATTTTGATATCATGGATGGCTAGTCCTTGCATCCATAGCTCTGGCTATGAATTTGAGAGTGGTTAGTTTCTCTAGCCCCATCCCTCAGCTTTTTACCGAAACAGGGGTGGAGGGTACTTTGTTATTGTTTCAACTGCATATTGCCCCTTTCATCTAAATCAGCAAATTTAATTTCCTATTATGCTTTACAAAATCCATGTCCACAATTGACTCCTTTGAATAGTGTGCCTAAATAACCATGGCAGTGGATTTCAGGCATTATGAACCCCTACTCCTATCCTGTCACATATGACAAAAGAAATTCCTAAAATTCCTAATGCATCACCATGCYGAGTGGATTCTATTGTGGGCTGCACAGTTCTCCCTTCTGTTGGTGATCACTAAACCTATGGAGGCAGGGTGACATCTTAGTGTGAAAGTCAGAGGCAAACTTCTATTGCCTTCAATATAACTCTGAATGTATCTATTCTAATGCCTTGAATTCAACTGTGTTGATTCCAATGGAATGGTGTGGGAAACTGCCTTTAGGTGATGCCCCAGCAACACTGAACCAGGGAAAGCCTTGCTTATGCCCTTACAATATAAGCCTACCTTATTATTAGTTATAAACTATGAGTTGTGTTTAGATCAGACTAGGMTTGCACGTTTTGTGGAATATTCAGAGGTGGAAACTTTCCGTGGGAATTAACAGGAATATATGGGAATTAACGGAAATATATGCAAATTAATATTAATACAATTTAAATGTAGATGTTTTTTGCATTGGATATATTTACCATATCACATGGAGACAGAAACAAACTTTTACCTTATCATAAGTAGACATAATTGCAAATTATGAAATCCTTCCAATAGAAATTTAAAAAACAATTTAGTTACGAATTGAACTTTAATTAAATGAGTTAAAGTTCACATTGAATCATCACATGGGATGATTTCACTGAACAACAAAAGAAAGGGAATATTGAAGGACTGCCAAGAACCTTGCCCTCATCCAGGCCAAGGTGGAGTGACACGGTAGTGATGACACCATACAGTAGGCCTTGTTGCTCTCTGCACCAGACAGGATGCTCATCCCAACATACCTGGGGTCCAACATGTACGCTGCGGRGTGTATGGGCTTCAGGTAGAAGTCTTCACACTTTTTGATGTATTCCAGAACTGCAGTTTCCTCTGCTTGGAGCAACAYTGAAGTGGMCAGGGCAGTACAGATTTCTTCTTTTACATCTGCAAGCAGAGTCTGAACATCAGACAGGATGGCATTGTCTCCCTCAATCCGTGTAATAGCTACTGCTATAGGTTTCAGGAGTTTCAGGCTGCTTACCACTCTCTCCCAAAATACATCATCCAGGAGGATCCTCTTGATGTCCATATCGGCAGACTGTGAAATGGCCATTTCTTGGAGAGACTCCTTCCCCTCCAGGCGACAGTCAAACATGATGACAACACCACCCTAACGGGTGTCGCTGGGCAGCTTCAATGTGATGCTCTTATTCTTCTCACTGCTCAGTGCGGTAGAGTGCTGCTATAACTTGATGACCCTTCACTTACCTAACCATTTCCTTAGCTCTCTTGTAGAGCGTATCCATTGTTTTCAGTGCCATGATGTCCTTGAGGAGCAGATTCAATGCATGAGGYTAGGACTCCTCCACTTCAGACCAAGCAGCCTTCGTGTTCACAGCATTGTCTGTCACCAGTGCAAATATCTTCTGTGGCCCAAGGTCATTGATGACTGCCTTCAGCTCGTCTGCAATGTAGAGACCGGTGTGTCTGTTGTCCCTTGTGTCTGTGCTCTTGTAGAATACTGGTTGAGGGGTGGAGATGATGTAGTTAATTATTCCTTGCCCTCGAACATTCGACCACCCATCAGAGATGATTGCAATACAGTCTGCTTTCTCTATGATTTGCTTGACCTTCACATGAACTCTGTTGAACTCTGCATCCAGCAAATAGGTAGATAAAGCATGTTTGGTTGGAGGGGTGTATGCTGGGTGAAGAACATTCAGAAATCTCTTCCAATACACATTGCCTGTGAGCATCAGAGGTGAACCAGTTGCATTCACAGCTCGAGAAAGACATTCATCAGCATTTATCTGACTACGTTCCTCCATTAAGTCAAAAAAACTTCTGATTCCAGGAGGACCATGAGCTGTTGCTATCGATAAGGTGTCTGATTCATCATTTTCACCTCAAATAGAAGTAGAGGGACTTTTTGTCAGAGGTTGCTTGTTGTGAGTGCTGAGGGAACTTTATGCACTTGGCCAGATGATTCTGCATCTTTGTTGCATTCTTCACATATGCTTTGGCACAGTATTTGCAAATGTACACAGCTTTTCCTACTACATTAGCTGCAGTGAAATGTCTCCACACATCAGATAGTGCCCGTGGCATTTTCCTGTAAAGATTAGAAAAAAATGAATAAAAAAAAACAAATACAATTCCATGTACAGATAAATAGTTAAGCAGTTGGGTTAAACAACTCATTTGTAAGATAAATGTTTTCAAATGTAACATGTATGGAAACAGGTGAATTAACACTCAGTTATCAGGCTCAAGCAAGCTAAAACCCACATGGTAGCAAAAACTAACTAGCAGAAATTCTTAACAAGTTAAAAATTATTTAAACACACTTTGCTGTAGGCTATTATTCACTAGTTAACAAAAAGTCATTGTATGTCATATAAAATATATTCACCCCACCCAGTATTATAATCAAAACTTACCAGAAAGCATGTAGTCCTTGGCTCAGACAGTGTAGTGGTGTGGGCTCAATAGCATCTCATTAGTGTGCAAGATCTTGAGAATCAGCTGTACATGAGATGGAAGAGTGCATGTGATGGAAGAATGCACTGTGCATGCAGAGGTTTGCAATTCCATTGAATTGGGGATAGTTTAACTAAAATATGCCACAAGACCTAGAATTGCTTTATGTGTATCCCACAAAAAAGGTTCACTGTTACAAGCTAACTTTTTTAAATTAATTTAAGCGAAATTCCCAAAATTCCCAGGCTTAACTTCCCATGAAACATTTCTGGGAAAATTCCGGAAATTCACCAAAAAGTTTCCGACCCTTTGCAACCCTAGATGAGACAGCGTCTGTAGAGGATCTGACAGTACAGTCCACACAACCCCTGCATGGCCATTGTGTCAGCATTTACGGCATGCGTTCATATTGATGTGTCGTTAAGCTGTGATTGATGACATTATGATACGCTTGACCTGTTAGCAGCTCACCCCATTAAGAAGAGTGGAGCATCAGAGCCCCTTGAATTAGCATCTAGTAGATGGCAATGAAGGAAGCTGTCTTTATTCAGATGGTACTGCTGTCTTCCTTTAATTGTCCTAGGAGGGTTGTCCCAGTGAAAGAACCCAAGCCGTCTATCGAGGGCTGATGTGTTGCATGTTATGAATGCCATATGCCGCTTGTTTGTGGGCCGTCAATATTTCAATTAGCTATATCTCAGATCTTTCTTGGCATACCTTCAAATGCGTGTAAATATAGTGACATAATTTAGTGAAGCTGTCTGTCAGGTATTTAGGAAGCACCCTTACTGCTTGCTTCACTGCCTGGTAGGGCAACTGCTCAGCCTCCGACCGCAAGGCACGACAGAGGGTAGTGCGTATGGCCCAGTACATCACTGGCGCCAAGCTTCCTGCCATCCAGGACCTCTATACCAGGCGGTGTCAGAGGAAGGTCCTAAAAATTGTCAAAGACTCCAGCCACCCTATTCATAGACTGTTCTCTCTGCTACCGCACGGCAAGCGGTACTGGAGCGCCAAGTCTAGGTCCAAAAGGCTTCTTAACAGCTTCTACCCCCAAGCCATAAGACTCCTGAACAGCTACTCAAAGGGCTACCCAGAACCCTCTTTTACYCTGCTGCTACTCTGTTTATTATCTATGCATAGTCACTTTAACTCGACCTACATGTACATATTACCTAAATTACCTCAACTAACTGGTGCCCCCGCACATTGACTCTGTACCGGTACCCCCTGTATATGGCCTCGCTATTGTTATTTTACTGCTGCTGTTTAATTATTTGTTACTTTTATTTTATATTTTTTACTTATCTATTTTTTACTTAACAATTATTTATTTTTTTACTTCTTAAAGCATTGTTGGTTAAGGGCTTGTAAGTAAGCATTTCACTTTAAGGTCTACACCTGTTATATTCTGCGCATGTSACAATTTATTTTGATTTGATTTGATTTTTATAAACACATAAATAACCAGAGAGTAATGATAGTAATAACAGGGAAATAATTGACAATGAACAGTAAAAAAGTATATATATATATCCTGCCCCTTATATATGAGATGAACGTTGAAAATGCATAAGTCAGATACAGTAGAAGTAAACATTTGTGAGAAACACGCTCAGGCAAGTCTGCATTTTCCCATGCACTTCTGGCAGGTGCGATTATAGAGGATGATTGTGATTGATTGAAAATAAAGATTCAAGACTATAGATTTAGGTCATGCAACTCCCAATTCTGTTGAGTTATTTACTGAAGAAAAGAAAGGCATACATTAATAACTTTGAAGTAAGGGTTGTTATCAAGCGGTTATCCTTATTCTATTAGATAAATATAGATTTGCCCTTTTGATATTTTTCATTTGGGCGTGACATAACACACTCACTGTTATCTTCTGGATAAGGAAGACTGTATGCATGAAACTTCTTCCCACAGGACAGGAGCATCCAGTTTATGTGCTTGTTTAGAGGGAGGAGGAGGACGCCAAGTGTGTGTCCCAAAGGGCACTCTATTCCCTATATAGTGCACTACTTTTGACCTTAGCCCCATGGGTCAAAAGTAGCACACTATAGGGAATAGGGTTCCATTTAGGATGCAACCCAAGTTTCATCTTGGAGACACCTGAGTCTGCGTCATAAGACTCTTTCACCTTACCATCACAACCCTCTGCCATTGGTTGAGCTTATCAGGAGTGAACCCAACCAAACCTCTGAGGAAACAGATCAACCTCCTCTTCCTGTTTCTTTTTGTATTGTTCCTTATTATTAGGGGCCCACCTACTACCACAGTCTATAGGGTGACACGTCACATACACTTACCTACCTGTTGCAGTTATGTGTGACCACTGGTCACTAACGACTACAAGGTCATGTTGTTTAAATTGATTACAGCTTAATGACACCACCAGAACGTCTTCAAAGTAATTGTATTGAATAAAGGAAGATAGTCGGGATAGGCAGCTGCATTTACACGTAACAGATGTACTGAACGGCTTATTGGCATGATGCTATACTAATGGTTGACCGCATTATCAGTACTCAGTACACACTAATGGTTGACCACATTATCTTGACCACATTATCACAACGCAGTACACACTAATGGTTGACCGCATTATCACTACGCAGTAACACACTAATGTTGACCGCATTATCACTACGCAGTACACACTAATGGTTGACCCACATTATCACAACGCAGTACACACTAATGGTTGACCGCATTATCACTACGCAGTACACACTAATGGTTGACCACATTATCACAACGCAGTACACACTAATGGTTGACCGCATTATCACTATGCAGTACACACTAATGGTTGACCACATAATCACTACACAGTACACACTAATGGTTGACCACATTATCACTACGCAGTACACACTAATGGTTGACCGCATTATCACTACTCAGTACACACTAATGGTTGACCACATTATCACTACGCAGTACACACTAATGGTTGACCGCATTATCAACTACTCAGTACACACTAATGGTTGACCACATTATCACACGCAGTACACACTAATGGTTGAACGCACATTATCACTACGCAGTACACACTAATGGTTGACGCACATTATCACTACGCAGTACACACTAATGGTTGACCACAATTATCACTACGCAGTAACACACTAATGGTTGAACCACATTATCACTACGCAGTACACACTAATGGTTGACCACATTATCACTACGCAGTATACACTAATGGTTGACCACATTATGATTACGCAGTACACACTAATGGTGAATCGCATACCGCATCAACAGATCCACAGATGATGCAATCTCAATCGCACTCCACACTGCCCTTTCCCACCTGGACAAAAGGAACACCTATGTGAGAATGCTGTTCACTGACTACAGCTCAGCGTTCATCACCATAGTGCCCTCAAAGTTCATCACTAAGCTAAGGACCCTGGGCCTAAYCACCTCCCTCTGCAACTGTATCCTGGACTTCCTGACAGGCCACCCCCAGGTGGCAAGGGTAGGCAACAACACGTCTGCCACGGTGATCCTGAACACTGGGACCCCTCAGGGGTGTGTACTTAGTCTCCTCCTGTACTCCTTGTTTACCCACAACTGTGTGGCCAAACACGACTCCAACACCATCATTAAGTTTGCTGACGGCGGTAGATCAGGTAGGCCTGATCACCGACAACGATGAGACAGCCTATAGGGAGGAGGTCAGAGAACTGGCAGTGTGGTGCCAGGACAACAACCTCTCCCTCAATGTGAGCAAGACAAAGGAGCTGATCGTGGACTACAGGAAAAGGCAGGCCGAACAGGCCCCCATTCACATCGACAGGGCTGTAGTAGAGCGGGTTGAGAGTTTCAAGTTCCTTGCTGTCCACATCACCAAAGAATGGTCCAAACACACCAAGACAGTCGTGACGAGGGCACGACAAAACCTTTTCCCCCTCAGGAGTCTGAAAAGATTTGGCATGGGTACCCAGATCCTCAAAACCTCTACAGCTGCACCATCGAGAGCATCCTGACCAGTTGCATCACCGCCTGGTATGGCAACTGCTCGGTATCTGACCGTAAGGCGCTACAGATGGTAGTGTGTACAGCCCAGTACATCACTGGGGCCAAGCTTCCTGCCATCCAGGACCTGTATAATAGGCGGTGTCAGAAAAAGCACATTAAATTGTCAGAGACTCCAGTCACCCAAGTCATAGACTGTTCTCTCTGCTACTGCACAGCAAGCGGTACCGTAGCGCCAAGTCTAGGTCCAAAAGGCCCCTTAACAGCTTCTACCCCCAACTCATAAGACTGATGAACAATTAATCAAATGACCACTGGAATATTTACATTGACCCCCCCCCCCCCCTTGTTTTTTACACTGCTGCGTACTCAACTGTTTATTATCTATGCATAGTCAACTTCACCCTTCACTTCACCCCTACCTTACATTTACAAAATACCTCAACTAACCTGTACCCCCGGACACTGACTCCGTACCGGTACCCCCTGTATATAGCCATGTTATTGTGTTAATTTTTTACTTTATCAAATCAAATGTATTTATATAGCCCTTCTTACATCAGCTGATATCTGATAGTGCTGTACAGAAACCCAGCCTAAATCCCCAAACAGCAAGCAATGGTGTTTGGTAAATATTTTCTTAACTCTTCTTGAACTGCACTGTTGGTTAAGGGCTTGTAAGTAAGCATTTCACGGTAAGGTCTACACTTGTTGTTTTCGGCACATGTGACAAATAAAGTTTGATTTGATTTGGTTGACCGCATTATCACCACGCATGACACACTAATGGTTGACCACATTATCACCACGCATGACACACTAATGGTTGACCACATTATCACTACGCACTAATGGTTGGCCTGAACTGACTCACTCAGAACCATACATCCTGGTTACGTGTTACCATTAGTTTCTCTGACGTACATAGGAACATAGATAGGAGAGGCTGTTATTCATTTAGTATTATTATTATGACTCAGTTTTATGTCTAATCTTTCCTCAAAATAGCAGGACATGGAAACTTTCTCTTCAGTGGCTGAGTCTCAAATGGCATGCTAAAGTGCACTAGGGCTCTGTTCAAAAGTAGTTCAATATATAGGGAATAGGATGCCACTAGGGACGTAGTGTCCCCATGCAGTTTATATCAGTCAGAAGAAGGGTTTCCATGGGAACAAACATGCCATTAATTAACCCTGTTACAGTACATAAGGAAACCCTGTAACCTCTTTGCTAGTCCCCAAATGTTGGAGAGATCTGTGAAGAGTAGGCACTGTCTGTCACTGGTTGTTTTGATAGGATAGGCTACTATTACGCTAATTCTGGATTTTTCCCAGAACACACACACACACATACTCACACTCACACTCACAAACACACAATTGTTTTGTGTGGTCAAGGAAATCCTTTTTCCTCATGAATCTGTTTTCCTGAGATAGGGTGTTTCCTGTCCTTTCTGAATGGGTTAGTGGAGTCTATAAATAGTCTGAATGCTTTAGAACCCCTCTCAATTCCTCTCGAATGACGACAACCACCACCTCTGTTCTGTTGTGAAGGGTGAAGTAAATATTCCCTATGTTGACCCCAGCTCTGCAGGTCCAAACTCCACTCATTTATTGCCTGTCTACCACAGACGGCACAACACGTGTCTTTGTGTGATGTGATGAACAAGCCAGAGGCAGCGTTCACTTCAGTTCAATGTCCAATCTATCAAACCTATTGAATATAGACAGGATGCATGCTGCTAGCTTGTTAACACACATATCACAGTTGGTTGGTTAAATGTTACCACTCACAACACAGTCTAGCAAAACACATCGAAGATGGTTTACTAGACAAGGAAAGTGAAACACTTGAGGAGGAAAGCAACCAAATTCTGGACGCGTCTGGGTTTTGTTTGTTTTTATGTTTCCGATAAATGATTAACTGGATTTTTCTGTGGAATGTGATTGCAGCCTGAGTCATGCACAAGAGTTTACTGACCTCAACCATTTTCTCAGTAACCCACTTGCATAAATCTCCATAATCAGATGAGGTGGTCAATATTCATACACTCTTAGAAAGAAATGTTCTATCTAGAACCAATAAGGTTCTTCATAAGAGAACTATTTGACGAGCCCTTTCTGGTTACATGTAGATCCCTTTTGGTTCCTATGGGGATAGCCGAAGATCCCTTTTGTTGTAAGAGTGTAGGAACTACATGGTTCATCCTGTAATGGGGTCATTTCCTTCATCATAAACAGTTCAAAACTACTTTATAACACTGTTTTTGTGAACATGCATAGAGAAGAGATAAAACATGATCATTGATTTTACTGGTCAACGGGGGAATTCAGAGTTCTAATTTATCAAGTTCTCATAGTTACCTAAAGGGCTGTCTCAAGTTGGAGCCATTTGTAGAATCTTGGGCTATTGTCAACTGTCAATAGAGCAGTGAAAACAATTAAGATGCTTCTGTCTGTTAAAGAGGTTGGTCAGTGTAAAAGCAATAGAGTCGTACAGTGCTACTGCCTTTTGTACACAAACGGCTAGCCCACTGTCAGTTCAGTGGTTGTGAGGCCAGAGGGCCAGAGCTGTGAATACTTCATGGGAAGAAGGATAGTAAAGAGAGAGAGGGTTGCACCATTCCCTCATTTGTAACAAAACCTTGAGAAACTACCCCCCCCCCCCCCCTCCTAATACTCTGCTATATGCCTGTTAGCCATGTTAGCCACAGGATTTGGGAGTAAGTCGGGCATGATCTGTGTCCAGATTAGAAGATTTTTCATTTGGTCTGACTGTTTTTTGGGCGTGTTTTCACATGTGAAATGTACAGTGTGTTAAGGGGCTTTCTACACTGAGCGGCTTGTGTTAAGGGGCTTTCACACTAAGCGGATGTGTTTAAGGGGCTTTCACACTGAGCGGATGTGTTAAGGATCTTTTCAAGCACTGAGCGGATGTGTTAAGAGGCTTTCACACTGAGCGGATGTGTTACAGGGGCTTTCACACTAAGCGGATGTTGTTAAGGGGCTTTCACACTGAGCGGGATGTGTTAAAGGGGCTTTCACACTGAGCGGCTGTGTTAAGGGGCTTTCACAGCTAAGCGGATGTGTTAAGGGGCTTTCACACTGAGCGGATGTGTTAAGGATGCTTTCAAGCACTGAGCGGATGTGTTAAGGGGCTTTCACATGAGCGGGATGTGTTAAGGATCTTTCACACTGAGCGGATGTGTTAAGGGGCTTTCACACTGAGCGGATGTGTTAAGGGGCTTTCACACTGAGCGGATGTGTTGATGATCTAAGAGCTGCTGCTACATGTATCCATTGAGAGAAGATTAGATTATGTTGAGGTGGTGATTGTGCACATTATGTGAAAGCATAATGAACAAACTATACAATTGTACGAGTACAATTTGATTCGGCTAAGGGACAGCTAGTACACAAACAATGATATTTTGCAGCTTATCTGAAGTTAAATAGTTCTGCCTTTTTGCATCAATAGTTAAATAACCGGAATTAGCTCCATTTGTGCTTCACTCATTTCCAAAGCAGCCTATATACAGATGTAGGATCTTCATTTGATCACCCTGTTACAGGACAACTTTCCTGCAATGCAGTACATTTAAAACTTGTAGTGTATTTGAGATTTTAAAAGGCTTCTGAAGTTTGTAATTTCAACTTCGAAATGTCAGACTTGATTTTCCCTTACGAAAAATGTATCAACCCTTACAAAAATGTCCATGAATTATAATCAACATGATAATTCACATTTCTTTTTGCTGCAGGATTATTTTCATGCTGTAGCAAACTGTCTACAATTAAGATCCTATTGTATGTCTGTATCGACATCCAACTGCACCAGTTGTTTGGTGTCTTTGTGAAGGTACAGTATACTGTAACTGATAGCAACATACTTTCCCTGGTCACAGATCTCTCAATGTAAATATTTAATGTGTGTGGGGACGTCTTTGCCTGTAACCATAGTGACTGTTAAGTCATTAATGCTCAGCTGGAATAGTCAACAGGTCTTTCTTTTTGAATAGCGTTCCTAAAGCAGGAAGACAGGGATGTTTTGAAATATTTCAACGTTGTAATCCACACTAAGCCAGAGTTTAGTTGGGCTTTGAAGTTTGTCCCAACATTGGACTGAGCCAAACCCCAAGTAGGTTGAGGTTAAATCTAGTTGAAGAATGATACAAATGTTTTCTGACTGTAAATTAATTTGAAAATCTTGCATTACTTTTGATGGGCTCTGGCCGTTTGGGATTCACCTGTTGTGTGTCATCATTAACAGGTGGTGGGCTGTGTAGCGTGACATTGGCTGGCCCTCTCTTGCTGTTGAGAGAGATTATTGCCCTCCTCAGGTGTCTGAAACGTGATCCTGCATGCTAGTTACCTTATCCCTTCATCACATCCTTATAGACAACACATAAAGCCTTGTCAGCTGACCCATGCATTACTTTCCGCCCACCTACATCTCCACCCAATGGCACAGGGCTAATTTCTTTCRCCAACCATTTAGAATGAGCATTTCATCTAATATTTAGCAGTTCTATCCTCGTGAAAGGTCAAAACACTTATAAACATTACTTTGGTTGCGTAAAGATTAACCAGAGTGCTTTAGTGTAACAACACAGTCATTAGCTTGTGCTAACACAATGGTGGCAGAAGGCAACACATTACAGGCTCGTTAAGAGGCGTTTCTACTCCGTAAACTCTGGAGATCTGTCCCAAATGGCACCCTATTCCCTATGCCSCCTGGTCAAAAGTAGTGCACTATGGCACCTTATTCCCTATGTCCCCTGGTCAAAAGTAGTGCACTATGGCACCCTATGTCCCCTTAAGAAATAAGGTGCCATTTGGGACGTAGTTTCAAAGTGAGTCATCTGTGGCGTAGCGGCATTCCAAGCCAAACGGAGCAATGGTTGTCTGGGATTTTAATGGTCACATGTGGTGGCAGTTGCTTTTTTCTTCACTATTTACAAACATATCCGTTTTGGGGACCAGTTACTAATGTCGTTTGGGTCAGAAGGTCTGAACATCAGATGAGATGCTGTATGTGATGGTCATAACCTCTGCTGCTATGTGTACGGTGTGGAATTCTGGGTGGTTAAATGTGTGGTCACTGGTGGTCAGAGATCAGTTTGATTCTGGGTGGTTAGATGTGTGGTCACTGGTGGTCAGAGATCAGTTTGATTCTGGGTGGCTAGATGTGTGGTCACTTGTAGTCATAGATCAGTTTGATTCTGGGTGGTTAGATGTGTGGTCACTTGTGGTCAGAGATCAGTTTGATTCTGTGTGGCTAGATGTGTGGTCACTTATGGTCAGAGATCAGTTTGATTCTGGGTGGTTAGATGTGTGGTCACTTGTGGTTAGAGATCAGTTTGATTCTGGGTGGTTAGATGTGTGGTCACTTGTGGTCAGAGATCAGTTTGATTCTGGTTATTGCTGGACAGTGCTATCCTGAGAAATGCCTGAGTGATGGACTGGTAAACAGCTTGTATTGACTCACTACGTGTTTTCTTCAACACTTGTGTGGTATCATAACAGGTCTTGGACTCTGAAAGAAGCTCTTTGTCTTACATCTGTCTCTCTCTCTCTCCCCCTCTACCTCTCTCTCTCTCTCTCTCTCTCTCTCTCTCTCTCTCTCTCTCGATCTCTCTCTCTCTCTCTCCTCTCTCATCTTCTCCTCTCTCTCTCTCTCTCGCCCTTCTCTCTCTCTCTCGCTCTCCTCTTCTTCTCTCTCTCTCTTCCTCTCTTTCTCTCTCTATCACACACAACACAGACACACAACACACAACAACACACACACACCACACACAACACATCGTGCTAATTCTCTGTGAACATTGCTGAACATTCTCCTCTCGTCTCTCTCTCTCTCGTCTCTCTCTCTCGTCTCTCTCTCTCTCTCTCTCTCTCTCTCTCTCTCTTCTCTCTCAGTCTCTCTTCTCTCTCTCCTCTCTCTCTCTCTCTCCTCTGTTCTATCTCACCCTCTCTCTCTCTCTTCTTTCTTCTCTCACTATCTCTCTTTCCAGGCCTGGACGACAGCCTACAGCAGTATGTCCCGTACTTTGAGCGTGAGAAGATTGACGGGGAGCAGCTGTTGAAGATCTCCCACCAGGACCTGCTAGAACTGGGTGTGACCAGGATTGGACACCAGGAACTGGTGCTGGAGGCAGTCGACCTGCTCTGTGCTCTGGTTAGTAGTCTAATAATCACCACACCTACCACACACACACCTTCCTTCATATCCTATCAGAGCATAAGGTTTGGTCACACTTTATTTGAATAGTCCCTTAGGCGTATATATGATCAACAGATGTCAGACTATCAACCAACGTCATGTCCAATCATCCATTCAAATATTGCATAACTATAGTTTGATCATGGTTTGATCGCGTGTCAACTTCCCGTTCCCATGTCCCAAATGGCAATGTCATTTTAGGTCACTCTAAAAGTGGGAATTAGACCACATTCCAGCATGATAACATTCATGCCCCTGTAATTTCCAATGAACCTGGTGAAGTGATAGTGTATGGGGCTAGATGTGTGTAGTAGGCCTACTGAGTCTGAGTGGTGCTTCTGGTACTAGCTTTCCTTCTGATAACTTTAGTTAAGCTGTAACAGTGAGAAAGTCAGTGCATTATGCCAGTGCCTTGGTATCAAGTGGCTTTGACATTTTTATTTTAGAGGGTATCTTGAACTACCATCTTGTTTTTGAGGGTCCTCTTGAATAAACAGTAAAAAAGAGTAAGAGCTTGTTGTGCCTTCGGCAGAGTGATTGTTATTTAGCCCAGAGCGATCCCAGAGCGAGCCCAACTTGAGCGTGTCCAAACGTCCCATGGATGGGAGAGGCTGGCATTGGTCAAGACACTGGGATTAGGGAAGAATGTCCGGTCAGCTGCCTCTCTCTCTCTCTCTTTCACACACTCTCTCTAACTCTCTCTCTTTCTCCATCTCTCTCTCCCTCAGCTTAAGTGTGTCCAAGTGACCCATTAATGGGTTACGGTTAGGGATGAGTGTGTCGAAGCGGCCCATGAACGTGTTAGGGTCAGGGTTAGGGATGAGTGTGTAGAAGGCGGCCCATGAACGTGTTAGGGTCAGGGTTAGGTTGAGTGTGTCGAAGCGGCCCATGAACGTGTTAGGGTCAGGGTTAGGGTTGAGAGTGTCCAAGCGGCCCATGAACGTGTTAGGGTCAGGGTTAGGGATGAGTGTGTCGAAGCGGCCCATGAACGTGTTAGGGTCAGGGTTAGGGATGAGTGTGTCGAAGCGGCCCATGAACGTGTTAGGGTCAGGGTTAGGGATGAGTGTGTCGAAGCGGCCATGAACGTGTTAGGGTCAGGGTTAGGGTTGAGTGTGTCGAAGCGGCCCATGAACGTGTTAGGGTCAGGGTTAGGGTTGAGAGTGTCCAAGCGGCCCATGAACGTGTTAGGGTCAGGGTTAGGGATGAGTGTGTCGAAGCGGCCCATGAACGTGTTAGGGTCAGGGTTAGGGATGAGTGTGTCGAAGCGGCCCATGAACGTGTTAGGGTCAGGGTTAGGGATGAGTGTGTCGAAGCGGCCCATGAACGTGTTAGGGTCAGGGTTAGGGATGAGTGTGTCCAAGCGGCCCATGAACGTGTTAGGGTCAGGGTTAGGGTTGAGTGTGTCGAAGCGGCCCATGAACGTGTTGGGGTCAGGGTTAGGGTTGAGTGTGTCGAAGCGGCCCATGATCGTGTTAGGGTCAGGGTCAGGGTTGAGTGTGTCGAAGCGGCCCATGAACGTGTTAGGGTCAGGGTCGGGTTGAGTGTGTCGAAGCGGCCCATGAACGTGTTAGGGTCAGGGTTAGGGATGAGTGTGTCCAAGCGGCCCATGAACGTGTTAGGGTCAGGGTTAGGGTTGAGTGTGTCCAAGCGGCCCATGAACGTGTTAGGGTCAGGGTCAGGGTTAGGGTCAGGGTTAGGGTCAGGGTTGGTTTTAGGGTCAGGGTTAGGGTCAGGGTTAGGGATGAGTGTGTCCAAGCGGCTTTTCGATACCGTCAATACTGTTGAAACTATTTCTTTGAAGTTTTACTATTTTAATATTTGTAGCTACTTTTTAAGTAGGTACCTGCAGCTCAACTTGTGCAATACTTTAGGAGATAAAGCAGATCACGTTCATAATTTCTTCTGTTACATTATTTTACATTATGTAGCTTACCATAGTTCCCCAGAACAGTTGAGCCAGTCACATGTTTGTTTGTAAATAGCTCAATGGGAGAAAGCAGGAGTCCAGCTGTGCATTGACAGGGTTTTATAATGAAAGTGAAACAGTGCTTTTTTTGCTTCAATAGAGTAATTTATATGACGTGCAACTATAGTTTTCCTTCACAGAAAATACATTATTGC
>NC_036868.1:5580256-5591432 GCF_002910315.2 Salvelinus sp. IW2-2015 | reverse complement strand
GGTCACACAAACTAGCTTAAGAGCTAAAAAACCATTACTTTGGTCCGTAAAGATTACGGAGAGTGGCAGATAAGGGCCTTAGTGTAAAGAACGCGTTAACAGGCTCCCATGATGGTTGACAACGCAAATTTGAAGTGCTAAACACAATGGTCGCCGCAGAAAAGGCACACACATCGGTACGATTCTGACGCTACCGTAACGCAGTGCCGCTCTATGCTAACGAGCTTTTCCTCTTGTGGTGAGGGAGTAATCTTCCGTTCACACAGAAACATAAAATCTAGGCCCAGATCTATGTCCCAAATGGCACCTTGCCAGCACTCCTATTCCCTATGCCCCTGGTCAAAAAGTAGTGCACTATGGGCAACCTTATATTCCCTATGTCCCCCCCCTGTCAAGGTAGTGCAACTAATGGCAAACCTCCCGAACTTCAGCGGTCCTATATGTCCCTTAAAGAAAATAAGGTGCCATTGGGAACGGTAAGTTTCAAAAGTGAGTCAATCTTGGCGTAGCAGGCATTCCAAGAGCCCAAACGGAGCAAGTGGTTGTCTGGGATTTTAAAAAATTGGGTCACACCCTTTATGTGTGGTGTAGGAGTTCGGAAACATGTTACTGCTATTTTTTCTTCACTATTGGTACCCATAACATGGCTTGGAAGTTTGCGGATATCCGTCCAAATTTGGGGACCAGAGTGGGCTCACGATAAAAAAGATAGTCTACGCTCTCGCTAGTTGGATCATGGAAGAATTCAAGGAAAAAAAGGTTTTTCTCCGAAAATCTCTCTGATGTTCTGATGACCAAGATTGGGAACTTCTGGGCGGGGCTGAAATTCCCAAGTGTAGTTTGAGGAAACCTGCCTGGACCATCCGATGAGATGCTGTATGTGATGGTCCATAACCTCTGCTTGCTATGTGGTACGGTGTGGAATTCTGGGTGGTTAATATGTGTGGTCACTGGTGGTCAGAGATCAGTTTGATTCCTGGTGTTAGAATGTGTGGTCACTGGTGTGTCAGAGAATCAGTTTTGATTCTGGGTGGCTAGATGTGTGGTCACTTGTAGTCATAGATCAGTTTTGATTCTGGGTGGTTAGATGTGTGGTCACTTGTGGTCAGAAGATCAGTTTGATTCTGGGGTGGTAGATGTGTGGTCCACTTGTGGTCAGAGATCAGTTTGATTTCTGGTTATTGGCTGGACCAGTGCTATCCTGAGAAATGCCTGAGTGATGGACTGGTAAACGCTTGTATTGGACTCCACTAACGTGTTTTCTTCAACACTTGTGTGGTATCATAACAGGTCTTGGACTCTGAAAGAAGCTCTTTGTCTACAATCTGTCTCTCTCTCTCTCCCCCTCTCTCTCTCTCTCTCTCTCTCTCTCTCTCTCTCTCCTCTCTCTCTCTCCTCTCTCTCCTCGCCTCTCTCTCTCGTCTCTCTCTTCTCTCTCTCTCCTCTCTCTCTCCTCTCTCCTCTCCTCTCCTCTCTCGCTCTCTCTCTCTCTCTCTCTCTCCCTCTTTCTCTCTCTCCCCCCCCACACACCACACACACATCACACACACACACACACACACACAACCACACACACACACACACACACACCACACACACACACACACACACTGCTAATTCTCTGTGAACATTGCTGAACATCTCTCTCTCTCTCTCTCTCGTCTCTCTCTCTCTCTCTCTCTCTCTCTCTCTCTCTTCTCTCTCTCTCTCTCGCTCTCTCTCTCTTCTCTCTCTCTCCCTTCTCTCTCTCTCTCTTTCTCCCCAGGCCTGGACGACAGCCTAACAGCAGTATGTCCCGTTACTTTGAGCGTGAGAAGATTGACGGGGAGCAGCTGTTGAAGATCTCCCACCAGGACCTGCTAGAACTGGGTGTGACCAGGATTGGACACCAGGAACTGGTGCTGAGGCAGTCGACCTGCTCTGTGCTCTGGTTAGTAGTCTAATAATCACCAACCTACACACACACACACCTTCCTTCATATCCTATCAGAGCATAAGGTTTGGTCACACTTTATATTTGAATAGTCCCTTAGGCGTATATATGATCAACAGATGTCAGACTATCAACCAAACGTCATGTCCAATCACATTCAAATATTGCATAACTATAGTTTGATCATGGTTTGATCGCGTGTCAACTTCCCGTTCCCCATGTCCCAAATGGCAATGTCATTTTAGGTCACTCTAAAAGTGGGAATTAGACCACAATTCCAGCATGATAACATTCATGCCCCTGTAATTTCCAATGAACCTGGTGAAGTGATAGTGTATGGGGCTAGATGTGTGTAGTAGGCCTACTGAGTCGAGTGGTGCTTCTGGTACTAGCTTTCCTTCTGATAACTTTAGTTAAGCTGTAACAGTGAGAAAGTCAGTGCATTATGCCAGTGCCTTGGTATCAAGTGGCTTTTGACATTTTTAATTTTAGAGGGTATCTTGACTACCATCTTGTTTTTGAGGTCCTCTTGAATAAACAGTAAAAAAGAGTAAGAGCTTGTTGTGCCTTCGGCAGAGTGATTGTTATTTAGCCCAGAGCGGATCCCAGAGCGAGCCCAACTTGAAGCGTGTCCAAACGTCCCATGGATGGGAGAGGCTGGCATTGGTCAAGACACTGGATTAGGGAAGAATGTCCTGGCGGTCAGCTGCCTCTCTCTCTCTCTTCACACACTCTCTCTAATCTCTCTCTTTCTCCATCTCTCTCTCTCCCTCAGCTTAAGTGTGTCCAAGTGACCCATTAATGGGTTACGGTTAGGGATGATGTGTCAAAGCGGCCCATGAACGTGTTAGGGTCAGGGTTAGGGATGAGTGTGTCGAAGCGGCCCATGAACGTGTTAGGGTCAGGGTTAGGGTTGAGTGTGTCGAAGCGGCCCATGAACGTGTTAGGGTCAGGGTTAGGGTTGAGGTGTCCAAGCGGCCCATGAACGTGTTAGGGTCAGGGTTGGGATGAGTGTGTCGAAGCGGCCCATGAACGTGTTAGGGTCAGGGTTTGAGTGTGTCGAAGCGGCCCATGAACGTGTTAGGGTCAGGGTTAGGGATGAGTGTGTCAAGCGGCCCATGAACGTGTTAGGGTCAGGGTTAGGGATGAGTGTGTCGAAGCGCCCATGAACGTGTTAGGGTCAGGGTTAGGGATGAGTTGTCGAAGCGGCCCATGAACGTGTTAGGGTCAGGGTTAGGGTTGAGTGTGTCCAAGCGGCCCATGAACGTGTTAGGGTCAGGGTTAGGGTGAGTGTGTCCAAGCGGCCCATGAACGTGTTAGGGTCAGGGTTAGGGTTGTGTCGAAGCGGCCAGAACGTGTTAGGGTCAGGGTTAGGAGTGTGTCGAAGCGGCCCATGAACGTGTTAGGGTCAGGGTTGAGTGTGTCGAAGCGGCCATGAAGTGTTAGGGTCAGGGTTGGGTTGAGTGTGTCAAGCGGCCTGAACGTGTTAGGGTCAGGGTTTGAGTGTGTCGAAGCGCCATGAACGTGTTAGGGTCAGGGTTGAGTGTGTCGAAGCGGCCCATGAACGTGTTAGGGTCAGGGTTAGGGTTGAGTGTGTCCAAGCGGCCCATGAACGTGTTAGGGTCAGGGTTAGGGATGAGTGTGTCCAAGCGGCCCATGAACGTGTTAGGGTCAGGGTTAGGATGAGTGTGTCAAGCGGCCCATGAACGTGTTAGGGTCAGGGTTAGGGATGAGTGTGTCGAAGCGGCCCATGAACGTGTTAGGGTCAGGGTTAGGGTTGAGTGTGTCAAGGGCCCATGAACGTGTTAGGGTCAGGGTTAGGGTTGAGTGTGTCGAAGCGGCCCATGAACGTGTTAGGGTCAGGGTTAGGGTGAGTGTGTCGAAGCGGCCCATGAACGTGTTAGGGTCAGGGTTAGGGTTGAGTGTGTCAAGCGGCCATGAACGTGTTAGGGTCAGGGTTAGGGATGAGTGTGTCGAAGCGGCCCATGAACGTGTTAGGGTCGGGTTGAGTGTGTCGAAGCGGCCCATGAACGTGTTAGGGTCAGGGTTAGGGATGAGTGTGTCCAAGCGGCCCATGAACGTGTTAGGGTCAGGGTTAGGGTTGAGTGTGTCGAAGCGGCCATGAACGTGTTAGGGTCAGGGTTAGGGTTGAGTGTGTCAAGCGGCCCATGAACGTGTTAGGGTCAGGGTAGGGTTGAGTGTCGAAGCGGCCATGAACGTGTTAGGGTCAGGTAGGGTGAGTGTGTCAGCGGCCCATGAACGTGTTAGGGTCAGGGTTAGGGTGAGTGTGTCAAGCGGCCCATGAACTGTTAGGGTCAGGGTTAGGGTGAGTGTGTCCAAGCGGCCCATGAACGTGTTAGGGTCAGGGTCAGGGTTAGGGTCAGGGTTAGGGAGTGAGTGTGTCCAAGCGGCTTTTCGATACCGTCAATACTGTTGAAACTATTTCTTTGAAGTTTTACTATTTTAATATTTGTAGCTACTTTTTAAGTAGGTACCTGCAGTCAACTTGTGCAATACTTTAGGAGATAAAGCAGATCACGTTCATAATTTCTTCTGTTACATTATTTTACATTATGTAGCTTACCATAGTTCCCCAGAACAGTTGAGCCAGTCACATGTTTGTTTGTAAATAGCTCAATGGGAGAAAGCAGGAGTCCAGCTGTGCATTGACAGGGTTTTATAATGAAAGTGAACAGTGCTTTTTTTGCTTCAATAGAGTAATTTATATGACGTGCAACTATAGTTTTCCTTCACAGAAAATACATTATTGCAACACATTCGGCAGAAAATAGCTTCATTTTCATCAGATGGCAACAGAAGTGCAACGCTATTTGGCTGGCAGCCACACAAGCAAAACGATGCATGTCCATCATATTTCTAATGTTTATCATAGACAGAATGTAGCCAGCTACATTTCCTAATGTTTTGTTTAAAGTTAATCTTGCATTTTACAGGAGAAAAGTTGTCTGGCTACACCGAAAAAAGTACTGGAGAAGAGTAGCTCCACATCAGTCAGAGTGCTGTCTGCTGATAGAATGATGGAGTAGCTCCACGTCAGTCAGAGAGCTTGTCTGCTGATAGAATGATGGAGTAGCTCCACATCAGTCAGAGTGCTGTCTGCTGATAGAATGATGGAGTAGCTCCACATCAGTCAGAGTGCTGTCTGCTGATAGAATGATGGAGTAGCTCCACATCAGTCAGAGCGCTGTCTGCTGATAGAATGATGGAGCAGTAGCTCCACATCAGTCAGAGCGCTGTCTGCTGATAGAATGATGGAGTAGCTCCACATCAGTCAGAGCGATGTCTGCTGATAGAATGATGGAGTAGCTCCACGTCGTCAGAGAGCTGTCTGCTGATAGAATGATGGAGAACAGTAGCTCCACATCAGTCAGAGCGCTGTCTGCTGATAGAATGATGGAGTAGCTCCACATCAGTCAGAGCGCTGTCTGCTGATAGAATGATGGAGTAGCTCCACATCAGTCAGAGCGCTGTCTGCTGATAGAATGATGGAGTAGCTCCACATCAGTCAGAGCGCTGTCTGCTGATAGAATGATGGAGAACACTAGCTACACGTCAGTCAGAGCGCTGTCTGCTGATAGAATGATGGAGTAGCTCCACATCAGTCAGAGAGCTGTCTGCTGATAGAATGATGGGTAGCTCACGTCAGTCAGAGGCTGTCTGCTGATAGAATGATGGAGTAGCTCCACATCAGTCAGAGTGCTGTCTGCTGATAGAATGATGGAGTAGCTCCACATCAGTCAGAGTGCTGTCTGCTGATAGATGATGGAGTAGCTCCACATCAGTCAGAGCGCTGTCTGCTGATAGAATGATGGAGAAGAGTAGCTCCACAATCAGTCAGAGCGCTGTCTGCTGATAGAATGATGGAGTAGCTCCACATCAGTCAGAGCGCTGTCTGCTGATAGAATGATGGAGTAGCTCCACATCAGTCAGAGCGCTGTCTGCTGATAGAATGATGGAGTAGCTCCACATCAGTCAGAGCGCTGTCTACTGATAGAATGATGGAGTAGCTCCACATCAGTCAGAGCGCTGTCTGCTGATAGAATGATGGAGAACAGTAGCTCCACATCAGTCAGAGAGCTGTCTGCTGATAGAATGAATAGAGAACAGTAGCTCCACATCAGTCAGAGCGCTGTCTGCTGATAGAATGATGGAGAACAGTAGCTCCACATCAGTCAGAGCGCTGTCTGCTGATAGAATGATGGAGAACAGTAGCTCCACATCAGTCAGAGAGCTGGTCTGCTGATAGAATGATGGAGAACAGTAGCTCCACATCAGTCAGAGCGCTGTCTGCTGATAGAATGATGGAGAACAGTAGCTCCACATCAGTCAGAGCGCTGTCTGCTGATAAACGCCCGTTCATGAATTCTCATCTGAGTGGAGAAGTGCAACTGAAGCACACAAATTAGGTCTGATGCCGAGCAAAAAATTACAATTAGAAGCATTTTACATCTACATTTACAAAATGCAGGAAGGTATTTCATATGCGTTTTATATATTTATATATAACGTGGGGCAAAAAAGTATTTAGTCAGCCACCATTTTGCAAGTTCTCCCACTTAAAAATATGAGAGAGGTAAGATGAGAGAGGTAATTTTCATCATAGGTACACTTCAACTATGACAGACAAAATTAGAAAAAAAATCCAGAAGATCACATTGTAGGATTTTTAATGAATTTATTTGCAAATTATGGTGGAAAATAAGTATTTGGTCACCTACAAACAAGCAAGATTTCTGGCTCTCACAGACCTGTAACTTCTTCTTTAAGAGGCTCCTCTGTCCTCCACTCGTTACCTGTATTAATGGCACCTGTTTGAACTTGTTATCAGTATAAAAGCACCTGTCCACAACCTCAAACAGTCACACTCCAAACTCCACTATGGCCAAGACCAAAGAGCTGTCAAAGGACACCAGAAACAAAATTGTAGACCTGCACCAGGCTGGGAAGACTGAATCTGCAATAGGTAAGCAGCTTGGTTTGAAGAAATCAACTGTGGGAGCAATTATTAGGAAATGGAAGACATACAAGACCACTGATAATCTCCCTCGATCTGGGGCTCCACGCAGATCTCACCCCGTGGGGTCAAAATGATCACAAGAACGGTGAGCAAAAATCCGCGAACCACACGGGGGACCTAGTGAATGACCTGCAGAGAGCTGGGACCAAAGTAACAAAGCCTACCATCAGTAACACACTACGCCGCCAGGGACTCAAATCCTGCAGTGCCAGACGTGTCCCCCTGCTTAAGCCAGTACATGTCCAGGCCCGTCTGAAGTTTGCTAGAGAGCATTTGGATGATCCAAGAGAAGATTGGGAGAATGTCATATGGTCAGATGAAACCAAAATATAACTTTTTGGTAAAACTCAACTCGTCATGTTTGGAGGACAAAGAATGCTGAGTTGCATCCAAAGAACACCATACCTACTGTGAAGCATGGGGGTGGAAACATCATGCTTTGGGGCTGTTTTTCTGCAAAGGGACCAGGACGACTGATCCGTGTAAAGGAAAGAATGAATGGGGCCATGTATCGTGAGATTTTGAGTGAAAACCTCCTTCCATCAGCAAGGGCATTGAAGATGAAACGTGGCTGGGTTTTTCAGCATGACAATGATCCCAAACACACCGCCCGGGCAACGAATGAGTGGCTTCGTAAGAAGCATTTCAAGGTCCTGGAGTGGCCTAGCCAGTCTCCAGATCTCAACCCCATAGAAAATCTTTGGAGAGAGTTGAAGTCCGTGTTGCCCAGCAACAGCCCCAAAACATCACTGCTCTAGAGGAGATCTGCATGGAGGAATGGGCCAAAATACCAGCAACAGTGTGTGAAAACCTTGTGAAGACTTACAGAAAACATTTGCCTCTGTCATTGCCAACAAAGGGTATATAACAAAGTATTGAGATAAACTTTTGTTATCGACCAAATACTTATTTTCCACCATAATTTGCAAAATACATTCATTAAAAATCCTACAATGTGATTTTCTGGATTTTTTTTTTCTCATTTTGTCTGTCTAGTTGAAGTGTACCTATGATGAAAATTACAGCCTCTCTCATCTTTTTAAGTGGGAGAACTTTCACAAATTGGTGGCTGACTAAATACTTTTTTGCCCCACTGTATACACAGTATATTCTGGGTTAACCCGACCCTAAATGTAACTTGCTAGTTATCTAAGTAAGTGGCTGAATTAATAAGGTGACAGGCATCATATGGTGTTAGCTTTCTGATGTGTTTGAGAAGTCCTTTACATMACTTATCTGTACAGCTGCCACTATCTTTATTTCCTTGCATTTTTTCTTCTTTTGGCTCAATCAAACAATGACTATGAGGTTAAAGTGTAGACTGTCCGCTTTAATTTGAMGGTATTTTCATCCATATCAAGTGAACCGTTTTTGAAATTAGAGCACATTTTGTACATAGTCCCCCCATTTTTAAAGGTTTGTGACTACACATTTGTTGGATGCATTTCCTTTTAGTTTTGGTTGTATTTCAGATTATTTTGTGCCCAATAGAAATTAATGGTAAATAATGTATTGTGTCATTTTGGAGTCACCTTTATTGTAAATAACAATATAATATGTTTCTAAACACTTCAACATTAATGTGGATGCTACCATGATTACGGATAGGCCTGAATGAATCGTGAATAATGATGAGTGAGAAGGTTAGACGCACAAATATCATACCCCCAAGACATACTAACCTCTCACCCTTACAATAACGGGGGAGGTTAGTATTTTTGGGTGGAATGATATTTGTGCGTCTATKACTTTTCCTTCAGGATTATCCATAATCATGGTAGCATCCACATTCATGTAGAAGTGTTAAGAAACATATTATATTCTTATTTACAATAAGTGACCCCAAAAGGGGTATATTAGATTGCGTAGAAATGCAGGAAATTCGTTTTAGATGCCCCAACCACTTCTGAGGGAGGACCCCCAGATCCCCGCCAGGTTATGTCCCCCCCACTTCTAAAACCAAAGTTGTACCCCTGGTTGTATGTCCAAGCAGCCCACAGATGGGATAGGCTAGCATAGGGAAGAATGCCCAGTCAGCTGCCTCTCTGTCACTCTTCTCCCTCTCTCTCTGCAAAAACAGGTTTTTAGATTTGAAACTGAAATATCACATTTACATATGTATTCAGACCCTTTACTCGTTACTTTGTTGAAGCACCTTTGGCAGCGATTACAGCCTCGAGTCTTCTTGGTTATGACGGTACAAGCTTGGCACACCTGTATTTGGGGAGTTTCTCCCATTTTTCTCTGCAGATCCTCTCAAGCTCTGTCAGGTTGGATGGTGAGCGTCGCTGCCCAGCTATTTTCAGGTCTCTCCAGAGATGTTAGATCAGGTTCAAGTCTGTTCTCTGGCTGGGCCACTCAAGGACATTCAGAAGTTTGTCCCGAAGCCACTCCTGTGTTGTCTTGGCTGTGTGCTTAGGGTCGTTGTCCTGTTGGAAGGTGAACCTTCGCCCCAGTCTGAGGTCCTGAGCGCTCTGAAGCAGGTTTTCATCAAGGATATCTCTGTACTTTTACTCCGTTCATCTCTCCCTCGATCCTGACTAGTCTCCCAGTCCCTGCTGCTGAAAAACATCCCCACAGCATGATGCAGCCACCACCATGCTCCACTGTATGTTGCCAGGTTTCCTCTAGACATGACACTTGGGATTCAGGCCAGAGTTCAATCTTGGTTTCATCAGATCAGAGAATTTGGATTCTCATGATCTGAGAGTCCTTTATGTGCCTTTTGGCAAACTTCAAGCAGGCTGTAATGTTCCACTCTACCATAAGGGGCTGATCGGTGGAGTGCTGCAGAGATGGTAGTTTTTCTGGAAGGTTCTCCCATCACCACAGAGGAACTCTGGAGCTTTGTCAGATTGACTACCGGGTTCTTGGTCACCTCCCTAACCAAGGCCCTTCTCCCCCGATTGCTCAGTTTGGATGGGCAACCAGCTCCAGGAAGAGTGTTGGTGGTTCCAAACTTCTTCCATTTAAGAATGATGGAGGCTACTGTGTTCTTGGGGACCTTCAATGCTGCAGACATTTTTTGGTACCCTTCCCCAAATCTGTGCCTCGACACAATCCTGTCTCGGAGCTCTATGGACAATTCCTTCAACCTCATGGCTTGGTTTTTGCTCTGACATGCACCGTCAACTGTGGGACCTGATGTAGACAGGTGTGTGCCTTTCCAAATCATGTCCAATCGATTGAATTTACTACAGGTGGTCTCCAATCAAGATGGAAACATCTCAAGGATGATCAATGGAAACAGGATGCTCTGAAACACATAAATGTTCTGTGTTTGTGCCATCTTGCCAACTCCCATCATTGTCATTGTCAAGAATGACCATAGGAATTGGCTATACAGCACAATGTCACGAATCGGCTCGAAGTTCGGCTCAATGTCACGAATCGGCTCGAACCCAGGTGTGTCCCATTTCGCTGACGACCCTCCTGGCTCCGCCCACCGACATCCTATTAAGGAAACAAGAGCAAAGAGAAAGAATTCGGCAGACAGAGTGGGAGGATCGTCACAACAAACAGATCTGGGACCAGGCTAGTGGTGCAGAACACGGTGTATTGTATTCCAGTGCTATGTTCTCTGGACTAGCTTCAGTGTGTAGTGTGCGATACATTGAAAAGAGAATTTACAGTATACTCAGTGTTCTACTCTATTGTGAAGGCTTTTTGAATAGGGTCCACAGGCCAGAGAATGGAGCCCTGATACCCCCTAGTGTGAAGGATTACTAACAGTGGCACACATTAATAGGGCACAGGGAAACAGATTGGCACGGGGCAACAGATTGGCACGGGCCAACAAACTGGCATGGGTTACCAGATTGGCACAGGGCAACAGATTGGCCCAGGGAAACAGATTGGCACGGGGCAACAGATTGGCACGGGGCAACAAACTGGCATGGGTTAACAGACTGGCATGGGGCAACAGATTGGATGCCAGAACAGGTGGTGGTAGTACACCGGACCTTGTTATCTTTTAAGAGAGCTTTGGTAGTATCCCGGACCTTGTTATCTTTTAAGAGAACTTTAGTGGTAGTATACACCGGACCTTTGTTATCTTTTAAAAGAGCTTTAGTGGTAGTACACCGGACCTTGTTATCTTTTAAGAGAGCTTTAGGGTAGTATCCCGGACCTTGTTATCTTTAAGAGAGCTTTGGTGGTAGTATACCGGACCTATTATCTTTTAAGAGAGCTTTGGTGGTAGTATC
>NC_036868.1:5575092-5579656 GCF_002910315.2 Salvelinus sp. IW2-2015 | reverse complement strand
ACCGGACCTTGTTATCTTTTAAGAGAGCTTTAGTGGTAGTATCCCGGACCTTATTATCTTTTAAGAGAGCTTTGGTGGTAGTATACCGGACCTTGTTATCTTTTAAGAGAGCTTTGGTGGTAGTATCCCGGACCTTGTTATCTTTTAAGAGAGCTTTGGTGGTAGTATACCGGACCTTGTTATCTTTTAAGAGAGCTTTGGTGGTTGGAGGAAATGAACTGGGATCTTGACCATGTCCTACGTGAGAGGGAATATACATTATCTGGCCAATATAAAGTAGTGAGGGTTGAGTGTTGGCTGTGGGTGACTAGTAGGACTGTATCCCAAATGGCATCCTATACCCTACATAGTGCACTACTCCCTATAGACATTTTACATTTTAAGTCATTTAGCAGACGCTCTTATCCAGAGCGACTTACAAATTGGAAAGTTCATACATATTCATCCTGGTCCCCCCGTGGGGAATGAACCCACAACCCTGGCGTTGCAAGCGCCATGCTCTACCAACTGAGCTACACGGGACCAGGCCCTGGTCAAACGTAGTGCACTGTATCGGGAATTGGGTGCCATTTGGGATGCAATCTGGGCAGAGCTTTATGTTCTCGGGGATATCTCCTGGTGCTCAGGAAACAGATGTGACCCCACCCCCCACCTGTAATACACACATCCCGCTCGGGAAAAGCCGTTACACCATTGTTCCTGTGGTTTCCGTCTGGTGATTGGTTCTGCCCCTGCCTCTCCTCTCTCCGACCGTGCCCCATACATCATAACTGCTGTAGATCTCAGAGTCAACACTTTCTCCTTTTCCTCCCTTTGTCACATGCTCTCTTCCTCATTTTCTTCACTTTCCCTTGCCCCTCTTCAGCGTCTGAACAGGAATAGGCATTCCATTGGCTTCAGAAGTTTCCATTGCTTCTATGCTTCAGGATAGGAACGATCGCGCTGAACAGCTGTCGTGCGTGTCTGTGTGCGTGTCTGTGTGCGTGTCTGTGTGCGTGTCTGTGTGCGTGTCTGTGTGCGTGTGTATGTGTGTTCATAGTGATTAAGGTAATAATTTAAGAGATTTTATTTGATCTCAATCAGACCTTGTTGGACTTTCCCATCCCACCATCCTTTGCACTTAATTAAGGCCTTTTTACCTCCGTCTACCATAGCTGTGCTACAGGTGTTACAGGGCCAGTGATCCACAGGTGTTACAGGACCAGTGATCCACAGGTGTTACAGGGCCAGTGATCCACAGGTGTTACAGGGCCAGTGATCCACAGATGTTACAGGGCCAGTGATCATACAGGTGGTTTCCGGACCAGTGATCCACAGGTGGTTACAGGGCCAGTGATCCACAGGTGTTACAGGGCCAGTGATCCACAGCCCGATAACACCGTTTGAATCCCACCGCGTGTTATCCTGCTATTAAACCCCTAGAGCTGTGTAGATATGAAAGGGTTGATAGTTCTCCCTTGCCATCTTCCTCCCTCCCTTGTTCACACACTTACATTTACACTCAGCACAAACAAAGACCCCCACACACACACACACACACACACACTTAGAATTTGAGATAATTCAGGTAGACGTGGAAGGGAATATGTTTTAGTCAGATGATGGGCCATGCAGGTTGCCATGGTGACTGGTCCTGAGTGTAAGGGGACTTGAGAACTTTGTCATGAACTTGGTCAGAGGGACTTGGTCATGAGAAAAACCCTGGAGTCCTTAATCCTCTGTCACTCTACAATTCAACAGAAAGGTAATGACTGTGTCTGAAATGGCACCCTTTTCACTCTGTAGTGCACTACTTTTGGCCKGAGCCGATGAGGGCCCATGAGACTGGCCAAAGGTAGTGCACTATAGATGGAATAGGGTGCCATTTGGGACATAGGCAATGTTTTCTGAAACCAAGCCAGTTGGTATTGAATGGAATTGATMACTTTATTWAKATTTTATTTATTTAACCTTTATTTAACTTGGCAAGTCAGTTAAGAACAAATTCTTATTTACAATGACGGCCTACCCCGGCCAAACCCGGATGACGCTGGGCCAATTGTGCGGCGCCCTATGGGACTCACAATTACGTCTGGATGTGATGCAGCCTGGATTACAACACACATGCTAATCACACTAATCAAAGCTCTGATAGCTACATGTATGGTATGTGACTATGATAAACTTAGTGAGTCAGATAACCTTGGTGTATTTCTTTCTTATTTTTGAATGTTGTGTTATGAGAATATGCCCATACATTTAAGCAATAAGTCACGAGGGTGTGTGGTATATGGCCAATATACCACGGCTAAGGGCTATTCTTAACGCAACGCGGAGTGCCTGGATACAGCCGTTAGCCGTGGTATATTGGCCATATACCACAAACCCCCATATTGCTATTATAAACGGGTTACCAACATAATTAGAGCAGTAAAAATAAATGTTTTGTCATACCCGTGGTATACGGTCTGATATTCCACGGCTGTCAGCCAATCAGCATTCAGGGCTCGAACCACCCAGTTTATAATTTACATTTCGGTATTTTAGCGGACTTACAAGTCAGTGCATTCAACTAGGGTGGTTAAAACAACCACAAATCACAGTCAATGCAAGTAAAACGTTTATCTCTTTTGTCTTCCAGAACTATGGGGTGGAGACAGACAACCTGAAGACTCTGGTTGGTCGTATGAGAGCGGCGTCCAACAACCTCCACAACTCAGCGTCGGAGCGCAGAAAGAACCCGTCGTACGAGGGCAAGAAGTCCCACAAACCCCCCAATGACTTCCTCACTGCTGTGGTGGAGCTCATCGGAGCAGCCAAGAGTCTACTGGCCTGGCTGGACAGGTAGGCTATACAAAACACACTTACACACATGCACGTAGGCAGTGGCACGCACACACACACACGCACGCACGCACGCACGCACGCACGCACGCACGCACGCACGCACGCACGCACGCACACACACTTAACATTTCAACGGGAGGAATGCATTCTATTATGGTCTTAAGTGATGCCCATGTTAACATACATGTTATCTTGTTAAAGTCCTGACTTGAGGAAATGTTTTACTGTCTGGTAGTCAAAACAGCCACAGTGAAGTCTTTCCAAGTGAAGTAATGCAGCCGGTTGTATTCCTGTGCTTGTGTCGGCTTGAGACGCATTCCAGAAGGCCTCCGCTGCAAAATGAAACATCTGTATTGACGGACAACAGCAGATGCTGTTAGTAACCCCTCAAAACATGTTAGGGAGGGTACTGTAACCTACGTACATGACCAGTCAAAGCACATCAAGTCAACAACAATAATTYCTATTACATTTCTCACATACCTGGGTCGTTTTTATTTAGATGCTGTCTTCATGCATCTGTCACACAACAACACTCATAATTGCTATATTATACAGAACCGTCATCACATTCAGCTCCATGATTGCACCTGATATTGTTATGATTGTACACACAGCGATGGATAGATTATTGCTGTGTTATTGGGGTTGTTGTAATTGGAATGGCTCCTGTCCTTCCTCTGGTCTCTATATAACAGGACTTCTCTGACGGGGATCAGTGACTTCACCTCCACTAAGAACAGGATCATTCAGCTGTGTCTGGAACTCACCTCCACCGTTCAGAAGGTTTGTTCTCTAATCATCACTATTCACTCTCATGAGGTTTCATGGGACTTTGGGATGACTTTGCATATAAGGAAACTACTTGTGTGTGTTTGTTAAATTAGCATGATGCATGAATATTTCTTTCATGCTCGTAGTCAACACACAAATTAAAATAGAGCCCCTCTCATGAACGTTCTGGGAACCAAAAATGACAGTTTTTAAGGCATGTAAAAAGCAAAACATCTCTGAGAAAATTCTCTGTTGTTTCAAAGGTAGCCCATCTTACATGAACTTGTAGGGTCACAATGTCAGTCACACGAGACCTTAAAAACCCTGCATCAGAGGCTACTTCTTTTGATCTGTTACACATTGAGGTGGAGTTCAAATAGGAAGTGTTAGCTGAAGGTGTGGCCCACACAGACACTCACCACAGGATGCAACAAGAACTGGACCACTGAATTGTTAAAGCACATGTTTTTATTTAATTTTTAAAAATATTTTTTTCAGAGGGTGGATCAGCTTTAATATTGAGGATAGATTGTTGCTTCCATCAATGTAATTGTCTGCATCATTTCCAATCCCCCATATATTTGGGGTAAATATATATATCTATATATATACACATACATACACATACACACATCCACACATATATATAAACATTCATACATATACACATATATATACATACACATATACAGTTGAAGTCAGAAGTTTACATACACTTAGGTTGGAGTCATTAAAACTTGTTTTTCAACCACTCCAGAAATTTCTTCTTGACATCCTTTTCTGGAATTTTCCAAGCTGTTTAAAGGCACAGTCAACTTAGTGTATGTAAACTTCTGACCCACTGGAATTGTGATACAGTGAATTATAAGTGAAATAATCTGTCTGTAAACAATTGTTGTAAAAATTACTTGTGTCATGCACAAAGTAGATGTCCTGACCGACTTGCCAAAACTATAGTTTGTTA
>NC_036868.1:5561508-5575076 GCF_002910315.2 Salvelinus sp. IW2-2015 | reverse complement strand
TGGAATTGTGATACAGTGAATTATAAGTGAAATAATCTGTCTGTAAACAATTGTTGTAAAAATTACTTGTGTCATGCACAAAGTAGATGTCCTAACCGACTTGCCAAAACTAGTTTGTTAACAAGAAATTTGTGGAGTGGTTGAAAAACAAGTTTTAATGACTCCAACCTAAGTGTATGTAAACTTCCGACTTCAACTGTATACACATACAATTTTTTTTTGAATATACCTTCCTGTATTATTCTCCTACCACCCCTCCCCCAACTGGAGTAAACTAGTGAACAACAACACTTAGGCTTCTACTTCCAGCTTATACACACTATATACATTTTACAGACACAATCCATTTTACAATAGTTATATTTWGTTTGTTTTTAGTCCTGGCCTTCCTCAATTTCTGATGTCCATCCAGTTTGATTTATATTATTTATATTTGTAACTGTGTCACGGCCGTCGAAAGAAGTGGACCAAAGTGCAGCGTGGTGATCGTACATATCCTTTTATTATTGAARGTCGCCAACAAAACAAGAAACAAAATAAACGACCGTGAAGCTTCCGAGGGCTATAGTGCCACTAACAAAAGTCAACTACCCACAATCACAGGTGGGAAAAAGGGCTACCTAAGTATGATTCCCAATCAGAGACAACGATAGACAGCTGTCCCTGATTGAGAACCATACCCGGCCAACACATAGAAATACAAAAACATAGAAATCAGAACATAGAAGGCCCACCCCAAATCACACCCTGACCAAACCAAAATAGAGACATAAAAAGGCTCTCTAAGGTCAGGGCGTGACACTGTGCTATTTCACAAAAGTTCTGAACCTATATACATTTTACAGACCCCGTATGTTTTACATTTGTTATGTTGTTGGTATCAGTCCCACCCAACAGCTCCATTCAACCCCTCCCATCTATCTCTTAACACCATCCAATTTGGATTTCTATTTGACATATATTTTTCAACTGTGCTGTGATGCTTCACAAAAGTACTGATGTTCCCACTGAAGACCTCCACCAGCAGCACATGGGAGGAGGAAAGATCAGCCTAATTCTGCTCTCTCCCTCAAAACGTGAAGTATACAGAGTCTGTTGTGTCCCAAATGGCACCCTGTTCCCTATATAGTGCACTAGCCAATAGGGTCCTGGTCAAAAGTAGTGCACTAAAAAGGGAACATGTTGCTATTTAGGACACAGGCATAGTGAAGGATACAGAGTGGGAGCAGTGTCCTCTCCACCTCACTGCTCCCTATAGTTAAGTGACGTCCCACAGATCTGTCGTGCAATCATCTTGTCACTGTTTACAGGGAGTTGTTATTTAAGTGCCCACAAGACACATCGTCCTGTATATTTGGGATGCTTTTTGCATTCCTGTTTGGTTTCACTCCCAATTTTTTATTTCCACAAATATTTGTCCTCCGCTCACTGCTAATTTGTGTTTTCGTCCACTATTTCCTGCTACGCCTCAGAGGGACACAGCTTAAGTGTTTTACTGTAGCATCTTGTGAAATATACTTCTGTCTCTGATTGCAGGACTGCACAGTTTATGACATGGAGGAGAAGATTCTGGAAGTGGTAAGTGGTACATCCTCTTTTTACCTCTGGTCTGGTCTATTCACCAAGTCAGCCCTGGAGCTTCAAAATAAACACACTGCATACAGATATACACACAGGAAGCACACACACACACGTACACACACTTCCCTTTCCTGTAGAGACTGCCATGGTTCTTGTGATGTCTGATGTGTTCCCGTATGGGTGCAGGGCTTTGTTTATACAGTTCAGAGCTGTTTTCCAAATGAAACCCTATTCCCTATATAGTGTACTATTATTGACCAGACCCCTATGGACATGGTCAAAAGTTGTGCACTACATGGGGAATAGGGTGCCATTTGGGATGCAGCCCAGTGCTGTGATGGTCTACAGAAGCCCTGCTTCCACATCCTGTGTGAGATAGCCCTGCCTGGGCTACACAGTCAGCTGAAAACTTAATTAACTAAGTGATAATATTAGTTTGGATCAGCAGTTTCCCTCAGAAGCTGACCTACTGTATAACCTCAGCCTCCCATGCTGTGCTGTTTACAGCCAAGTTGTACAATGCTTATGTAAGTCTGTGTCAGGCTGTTGCAGCTTTAAAGCTAATATCCTACAATACTACCCATTTTGCCATGAGGCAGAGAGAAAACTTTGCAGTTTTAAAGTTTAAATTAAAGTGCATTTATGTTTTTTTTTAAATACAGAAAGTATTGAGTTGTGTATACCAATATCCCTGTAAGCCTCCTAGGCCCATGTTTCCCAGTGTTAAGAAATTGTAGATGAATAATATTAGAGTCTTTCCACCAATTCAGTGCCTTTTGAGAAGTGTAACTTGGTAAAAAAAACGATGTTAATTTCACTGAATTTCAACATTCTGTCATAAAGAGCACACAACTTCATAAAAAACATAATTTCCTATCTCAAGAGGTTGATGATTTATTCTTAAATCAGCCATGAATCCCCTTGTAACAGGGGGAATGGAAGCTTGTTGTGTGGGAACAGGAGCCATGAATCCCCTGTAACAGGGGAATGGAAGCGTGTTGTGTGAAGAGGGAGCCATGAATCCCCTTGTAACAGGGGGAATGGAAGCGTGTTGTGTGCAAAGAGGGAGCCATGAATCCCCTTGTAACAGGGGGAATGAAGCTTTGTTGTGTGCAAGAGGGAGCCATGAATCCCCTTGTAACAGGGGAATGGAAGCTTGTTGTGTGCAAGAGGGGCCATGAATCCCCTTGTAACAGGGGGAATGGAAGCTTGTTGTTGTGCAAGAGGGAGCCATGAATCCCCTTGTAACAGGGGGAATGGAAGCGTGTTGTGTGCAAGAGGAGCCATGCATCCCTTGTAACAGGGGAATGGAAGCTTGTTGTGTGCAAGAGGGAGCCATGAATCCCTTGTAACAGGGGAATGGAAGCTTGTTGTGTGCAAGAGGGAGTGGCAATTGAATGCAAGCTTCATACCTTTTTTTACATGTATTTTTTATATATTTCTAGCCTGTCTATCTATGGGTAACAGGTTTGACTTGTTATGCTCGACCCACTCAGTTTTCCACCACAAAACATCAGAACATGTCCAAAAAGAGTAGAACTAGCTCACCTGCTTTTACACTATGATTTGAATATTAAATGTTCAATCTTAATTTAGAAAAAAATATTTAAAAAGGAATAATTTTACCATATTATAACAGTTATGTTCACGTTACAGGGTTGACCTTAAAATGAGGGAAAGACGTCCACGGACCCCACTTTGAGAACCACTGCTGTAGAGTTCTCTAGGAACACACTAACACCTCCCTCTATTTTTGAAGACCCCTAACTACAGCCCCAAGCACCAAGTAATGACAAAGCTATGACAACATGGATTGTAAAAGGGCCCTACCTATCTGCCCTATGTTATGACTTAGAATGAGTGGCACCTTGTGGTGCAACTGAAGTTCCTATGGTAACTTGTTTGTCAGAAGACAAATCCAAAACAGAAGGGTGTAGAAAACAACGAAATTTAATTAAATGAGTGGCAGTGTACAGAGCTACAAGCACAAGGCAAAGTAACACCCATGCTAAAATGTCCCTTGAAAGAACCCCAGTCATTATGAGCCATTATACAACGAGTGGGTCTAATCCTGAATGCTGATTGGTTAAAAGTGCATTCCAGCTGGTATCTATTCCACAAGTAACCACCGGCTAAATCAATTTACTCTGTTCCATCTGACTGTGCAATCCACTGTCTCATCAGCCTAGGCAGGGAAATTATAAACTTGATCTCCACTATTAAAAGCATCTAGACATGATCTCACATTTCTTTTAGACTAACATTTAGTTTTCAACAGCTGAGATTTGTATAGACCTTGTTGTCTGTCTTTCCGACATCTGCAACATTGTTTCAATATTCAAATTCGATCTCCAGCTGTCCCATAGTAAAGGAAGTGTTAGGGTCGGGAGTCGGAACGAGAGAGAGAGGCAGGCAGCGTTTCTCAACCAGTCTAAATCATGAATCAACTGGCATCATTTTTATGGATATATACAAAGAAATGTCCATTTACATTTTTTTCTTCTTCTCTGCTTGTGCTGTACAGTTTATGACCATTGCAATAAATAATACTAAGTCCACTTTTTTAACATGTAGCATTTCATTATCCCTCGGTTGATGAGAAACCTTCCCTGGTCGTGGTGGCTCTACTACCATTTCTTCTTCTCCACCACTTGTTCCTTTCAGTTTTCTCACCGCCTCCAGATAGGAGACACTCTGGACACTCCTTACCCTTGCCACCTCATTTTCCTTCACCGTAACAGGGCACCCCAAGAATTCAGGCGTATGTTCACCTCCACAGTTGCAGCATTTCCCTTCATCTGACATACGATATTCTTTCCTTCTGTACACACTTGACACATGACCAAATCTATTCAATTTATGACACTTAACGGGCTTGTACACAAAAGCTCTTACAGGGTATCTCATGAATCCTAACTTTATACAGTGGTTCGTCCTTTAAAAGTTGCAGCATACTGCAGCACATCTTCAATGGTACCGCAGAATTATATGGCACATTATTTAAGTGTCAGCCATTGTAACCATTAAAGTTAGTTAGTGCTAGTTTGACCACCAGAGGGCATCTTTGAGAAGCATTTGATAGCCTTCAATAGTGGCTGTACTAGAGAATTTAAAACCTTTTTTTGAGAGAACATAGTACATGGGACTGATTTTAGGAAAGTTTGATTAATTAATTTGCTTAATATTATGGTGTTTCTATTTCAAGAAAAACTAAAAAACCCTCTGGGTTTCCGTTAGGATGGAAAGGAAAATATGGCGCTGTACAACATGACGGTCGGGAGTAGGCTACAGTACTGGGCTATTTAGCTAAAGAATTCCCATGTCGTGCGGGCCCGCGGGAGACCAGGGTTCAATTCCCTGACTGGGAGGAAGTAGTAGCCTGTCCTTGTAAATAGGAATTTGTTCTTAACTGACTTGCCTAGTTAAATAAAGGTTACACTAAGGGGATAACATTTCTACACCCTAATTGTATAATTGTAGTCTAACCAATACCCAAATGGAGATTCAGTGAAAATAAAATCTCATTGATTTATCAAGACCAGTCCCCATGCTTATCTCAGAGCAGGGCGAAACGGTGCTAAAATACTTGTAGGCTGGGCCTCCCGGGTGGCGCAGTGGTCTAGGGCAATCTCGCAGCGCTAGCTGCGCCACCAGAGTCTCTGGGTTCGCGCCCAGGCTCTGTCGCAGCCGGCCACGACCGGGAGGTCCGTGGGGCGACGCACAATTGGCCTAGCGTCGTCCGGGTTAGGGAGGGTTTGGCCGGMAGGGATATCCTTGTCTCATCGCGCTCCAGCGACTCCTGTGGCGGGCCGGGCGCAGTGCGCGCTAACCGAGGGGGCCAAGTGCACGGTGTATCCTCCGACACATTGGTGCGGCTGGCTTCCGGGTTGGAGGCGCGCTGTGTTAAGAAGCAGTGTGGCTTGGTTGGGTTGTGCTTCGGAGGACGCATGGCTTTCGACCTTCGTCTCTCCCGAGCCCGTAAGGGAGTTGTAGCGATGAGACAAGAGACACGATGAGACACGAAAATTGGGGAGAAAAGGGGGTAAAAATAAAAATAAAATACTTGTAGGCTATTGCTTCTAACTTCAATATGCTCTTTTAACACCACTTTTAACAGCACATTACTCAACACTAGTGAGACTCATGTCGCCTAGGGTAGGCGACATCGTCTCTCCCGAGCCCGTACGGGAGTTGTAGCGATGAGACAAGATAGTAATTACTAGCGATTGGATACCACGAAAATTGGGGAGAAAAGGGGGTAAAATAAAAATAAATAAAAAATAAAAATACTTGTAGGCTATTGCTTCTAACTTCAATATGCTCTTTTAACAGCACATTACTCAACACTAGTGAGACTCATGTCGCCTAGGGTAGGCGACATCGAAAAATATTGACCTCCAATAATTACATATGGGTCTCCCGGCACAGGTATCAAACCTGCATCTGTAGCAACGCATTTGCACTGTGATGCAGTGTCTTAGACCGCTGCGCCAATCGGGAGGGCTATTATAATACTGTACAAGGTGTCCAGGTCAGGATAACCAAAACATTTCTTTATTAAAGACTATCAGAAAGAATGTTGGTACTTATTTATTTTGATCCACAGCCATGAATGAGTGAGTCACTCAGCTTTATGTAGGTGCCAAGGCTATATGACTGTGCCATCAACTTGATAATATATAATGATATTTTGGATGTTGTTTTGTTTTCAAAAAACAAAAGTGAGCGTTTGTAATCTGAATAAAGGCCAAAATAATATTTGTAAAGGCCAAAACATTTATTTTTGCTTTTAGAGGGAGAGAAACGCTGGGCCAATTGGGCGCCGCCCTATGGGACTCCCAATTATGGTCATAATAATAATAATAATAACATAATAATAATAAAAATAATACTTTTTGTTGTATTATTTGTTGAGTCTTTTCTGGTGTATTAAACTGAAATTGCAACCAATCACGGATGGTTGTGATACAGCCAACCTAACTAAGAAATACATTTGACGATAGAATTCTCCCCCTACCCTCCTTCTAGGCAAGTATATTGTCCAGCTACCTGCTAATAGCCATAAGGACACTGTACAACGTGACCGTGTGTGTTTGAAAGAGTATTTTCCAGTAAGCAACAATTTGTTTACCTTCATTACACAACTTTGTTCKAATTTTCTGTAATTCAGTGATATTTATTCTCATAGTAATTCGTTATGAATCCATAACTAAATAAACATCTGTATTTTTATCATTATTTTATTAATGAAAGCATAAAGATGCTGTTGAAGAAATACAGTACTGTATAGTATATGCTTCATCCAACATTTTGCGGTTGCATGAGATGACCCACACGCAGCTTTATGTAGGTGCTGAGGCTATATGACTGTGCCATCAACTTGATTATTTAGCAGACATCACTTGCTTATATTCAGTCAACACATATATCTTAAGAATATCATGGAATATAATTGAACATTTTCATTTCTCCATGCTTGTCTCAGAGGTGGTGGAGTTCCAGAGCTCACAGGTGTGCCTGGCATGGATTATGACTCCCATCTCGTTCCTCGCCCTCTTCAACGCGTCATTCTCCGCCCTCCGCCAATGCCGCCTGGCTCTGGACCAATGCATCAGCTGTCACCCCTCAGATAATGTTTCTCTTTCTGCTGGTCTGCCTTCAATGACTCGATCTCGGTCTTCAAAGTTTGAATCTGATCCATGTGCACCTTCATCAGATGAGCAGAATGGTACCGCCCTGAGCCCCCATCCATTACAGTGGCCTATGATAGAAACGGTAGATCAATTAAGAATTAAAAGTGACTCCAACACACAAATGCTGCGTACACATTTTAAGAATCTAGCAAAACTAACCGCTTTCTTGGCAACCATGCGTTTTTTCGTTGCGACCCGTTGTCCAGCCCTTTATCCACTGATCTCCACGGATGGGTGTCGGCATGGTTGTATGCTCTGCAAAAACACATTCACGTTTTTAGTACCCAACATTTTTTATTCAACCCTTATTTAATTATCGATTTTATTACACAGTATGCCTACACATTGATAGGCTATATACTGTAAAAAAATAAAAATAAGAAAATGCACTGAAACCAAAATACCTTTAGTTTTGGTGATTCTCTCAGCTCCGGCTTATTTTGAAGTCCTGGTTACGGTCCTAACCCTGGAACGGGTAGCACCATAGAAAGAAGCTGGTGGTTACAGTCCTAACCCTGGAACGGGTAGCACCATAGAAAGAAGCTTTGGTGGTTACAGTCCTAACCCTGGAACGGGTCTAGAACACACCATAGAAAGAAGCTGGTGGTTACAGTCCTAACCCTGGAACGGGTAGCACCACAGAAAGAAGCTGGTGGTTACAGTCCTAACCCTGGAACGGGTAGCACCACAGAAAGAGCGAAGGAGACTGGTGTTACAGTCCATCCTGGAACGGTAGCACCATAGAAAGAAGCTGGTGGTTTACAGTCCTAACCCTGGAACGGGTAGCACCACAGAAAGAAGCTGGTGGTTACAGTCCTAACCCTGGAACGGGTAGCACCATAGAAAGAAGCTGGCTTGATGAAAACAATGTCCATTTCGTCTGTTCTCTTTGGTCGCAATGTCATATTTTATTTTTTAGATAAACAGCTCGTTTTTGAATGGTAACTGTGTTAAGGGTGGAGTTTGGGGCGGGGTGAGGAGTACTGGAAAGGTGTGCCTTTCACAGTACAGTAGCCGGGCTATAGAGTCTATTGTCCTGCTAATCGGGCTATAAGTGTTTGAAAACCTGTTTTCAAAATGCCACCAGCTGTCCATCACTACTGTAAATAAATACACAGCATCTTGTTTACATCTTGTTTACATTCTTTATTGTAACCACAATGTCACAAATCATTTGTATCTACCTTTCCAATTACTTTTAGAGTTTAGAGATTTACATATGTGTGCTTTTCACGTCACTTTTCGTTAAATCCAGTTCGGATTTAAGTCTTACTTTTGACTGACATCTTTAGTGAGAGGTCTAATGCTTTAATATTTAATAATATCTGGCCTCCGAATTCATATCTACGGGGAATTTTTATTATTGGTTACATTGTTTTAGTTTGAACGTGCAGACAGGCACTAAGACCAGCGGGAACGGTTCCCTAGTCAGCGCCATTATTAGTGCAATGTCCCTTAAAGTGTTGCTCTGTGCTACCCAGTGGGGAGGGGTGAGGGTCCACCCCCCCTCCCACTTCATCCTCCTTCCTTCCTTCCCTATGGGCTAGGTCTGTCTCCTGTGCGCGGCTCTGCGGCCCATCCCGTGCCCCCTGCCCTCGTGCTTTGAACCTCGCGCGCCCATCACTATTTCAGTGGATACAGCTGGAGAACTGCAAGGCAGTCCCATTCTGCACCTCTCGGGAGTCATGACCAATATGACCAATATATATTGTCCTGCTAATAACAGGGTTAATAATATATATTGTCCTGCTAATAACAGGGTTAATAATATATATTGTCCTGCTAATAACAGGGTTAATAATATATATTGTCCTGCTAATAACAGGGTTAATAATATATATTGTCCTGCTAATAACAGGGTTAATAATATATATTGTCCTGCTAATAACAGGGTTAATAATATATATTGTCCTGCTAATAACAGGGTTAATAATATATATTGTCCTGCTAATAACAGGGTTAATAATATATATTGTCCTGCTAATAACAGGGTTAATAATATATATTGTCCTGCTAATAACAGGGTTAATAATATATATTGTCCTGCTAATAACAGGGTTAATAATATATCTGTGAGAATATCCAAGGGGCTTTTATATAATTCTAAATTAATAATAATATTAATCACTTTTTTTTTTAAATAACAATATTTTGGAGATGATTTCGTTTTCAAATAACGTAAAATGAGCGAGAAAAAGGACATTCTTGAACACATTGACATTGTTACTAATTTGTAAATAAAGCCAGTTTGTTATTTAGAATTGTTTATTGTTTTTAGAGGGAGAGAAACCAAAACCTACAGTCATCTCATGGGTCTCCCAGTCGAGGCCAGCATGGGTATTGAACCAGCATCAGTAGCAATGCAGCTTGCACTGCGATTCAGTGTCTTAGACCGCTACGCCACTCAGGCGCTGTACAATGTCACCGGCTACAGTACTACAGAAACACAGTAGCACCTTGGGACCCAAAAGCATAATCAGTGCTCTAACTCCCCCTTGTGCTGGTCTGGTGCAATGACGTTGTGACGCAGGGTACCGTACTAAACCACAAATTACCTCTAAGTCCCGCAGCATAATCGCAAAACTTTTAGTGGAGCAACCACTGTATGAGAAGGGAGAGATCCTTCATCAAAGAATAGTAGCATGGATGAAGTGAGTCTTAACACARGCTTCTTCTGCTCCGCAGACACACAAACAATCTAAATAAGACCACTTCTTGTGACTCTCACTGACTCCACACTTTCTTCCAACACATTCCACATTTTCCTGGAGACAATAAACGGATTTCCCAAGTACCATTGATCCAAAACCCTGACTCCGACCAAAAATCGATTCTTGTGGTTTCCTATTTTCCAACATAGCTTTACTTCTCGTTTCCCTTTTTGTTTGCCACTGTAACCCACTCATTCTCACTTTCTGGTCTATTAGCTTCACTCGACTCACTAGCAGTTTCAAACAAAACCTCAGTTTCCGCCWTCTTCCGTCCCCCACATCCATTCCTTCCAACCTCCAAACACAGGCTTCTCTGGCATTATCACTTAATTATAAACTGGGTGATTCGAGCCCTGAGTGCTGATTGGCTGACAGCCGTGYTATATCAGACCATAAACCACGGGAATGACAAAATATTTATTTTTACTTCTCTAATTACGTTGGTAACCAGTTTATAATAGCAATAAGGCACCTGGGTGGTATATGGCCAATATACCATGAGTAAGGGCTGTATCCAGGCACTCCAGGCACAATCCAGTCATTAGCACTAACGTGTGACTGCAGTCTTTCCCTCCCCTCACCTGAAGTTAACTCCATCATGCATGATCACACASCAGAGATCCAACACACCAGAATAGCTCTTTACAACAACCATAACCTCGTCCCTAGGCTAATTGTGCATACATTGCGAGGCATTGTCTTGTTAATGAGATTACAATGACGATGGTTATTTCCCCAAAGTTCAGTATACTGAACAAAAATATAAAATGCAACGTGCAACAATTTCTAAGATTTTACTGAGTTACAGACATGTATGAGGAAAAAAGTCAATTGAAATAAATTCATTAGGTCCTAATCTATGGATATCACATGACTGGGAATACAGATATGCATCTTAGGGTTACAGATACCTTTAAAAAAAAATGGGCCTCACAATGGGCCTCAGGATCTCGTTGGGGTATTTTTGTATATTCAAATTGTCAATCGATAAAATGCAATTGCGTTTGTTGTCTGTAGCTTATGCCTGCCTATGCCATAACCCCACCGCCACAGTGGGGCACTCAAATCGCTCACCCACACAACTCCATACACATGGTCTGCGGTTGTGAGGCCAGTTGGACGTACTGCCAAATTCTCTAAAACGATGTTGGAGGCGGCTTATGGTACAGAAATGAATAATCAATTCTCTGCCAACAGCTCTGGTGGACATTCCTGCAGTCAGCATACRAATTGCATGCTCCCTCAACTTGAGACATTAGTGGCATTGTGTTGTGTGAAAAAAACTGCACATTTTAGAGTAGCCATTTATTGTCCCCAGCACAACGTGCACCTGTATGCCACACCTGTCAGGTGGATGGATTATCTTGGCAAAGGAGAAATGCTCACTAACAGGGATGTAAATACATTTGTGTACAATATTTTAGAGAAATAKGCTTTTTGTGCGTATGGAACATTTCTGGGATATTTTATTTCAGCTTAGAAAATATGGGACCAACACTTTACATGTTGCGTTGATATTTTTGTTCAGTGTATATTGGTGTTCTGAGACAACGTAGCTGAGTGTATTCAGTTATATGTTCCATTCCAGTCTGTGGCTCTGAACGTGATCAGTGAGCAGACGATGAGGACGACCTCTGACCCCCAGAAGAGTCAGATGGCCTGTCTGGAGGAGGTCCATATCACCAACATCAGACCTAGGGATGGACTGGTGAGAAGAGTTAGGCTGCATCCCAAATGGCACCCTATACCGTATACAGTGGTGTAAATACTTTAAAGTACTACTTAATTCGATTTTTGGGGTATCTGTACTTTACTTTACTATTTATATTTTTGCATACTTTTACTTCACTACATTCCTAAAAAATATATWTTTTTTTACTCCATAAATGTTCCCTGACACCCAAAAGTACTTGTTACATTTTGACAGGAAAATTGTCCAATTCACACACTTATCAAGAGAACATCCCTGGTCATCCCTACTGTCTCTGATCTGGTGGCCTCACTGAACACAAACGCTTCGTTTGTAAATTATGTCTGAGTGTTGGAATTTGAAATGGTTTATACTTTTACTTTTGATACTTAAGTATATTTTAGCAATTATATTTACTTTTGATACTTAAGTATACTTAAAACCAAATACTTTTAGACTTTAACTCAAGTAATATTTTACTGGTTGACTTTTACTTTAACTTGAGTCATTTTCTATTAAGGTATCTTTACTTTTACTCAAGTATGACAATTTAGTACTTTTTCCGCCGCTGACCGTATACTTTATAATGCACAACGTTTGACCAGGGTCCATAGGTGTCAGGTCAAAAAGTAGTAACTATATAGGAAATAGGTTGGCATATAAGAAGCTGACTTATACTTGAAATTAGAGAAGAGTCTTACATGATCAACCCGAGCTAGATGTACTGCTTGATTTCTCAGTCTCTGAGATTGATTGCTTCTTCCTTACATTATGCTGTCCTGTATCATCTCAGGGGTTGTATATCAAATCCACCTATGACGGGCTTCACATCATCACTGGAACCACAGAACATGTGAGTATCCCGTCTATCCCGATAGTAGTAGTCCAAGATAGTCTGGAGTGATCCAGTCAGAGTGAATGTACAGTACTGTGATGTCTCCTTGCTCACCATCTGTCTTTATGTTGTCCTCTGCCCTCCAGTCTCCAGCAGACAGAACACACAGGATCCACGCAGGAGACGAGGTCGTCCAGGTCAACAAGCAGACAGTGGTAGCTACCTCATAGAGCTTCTCTCATCTGTCCATTATCTCTCAGCCTAACCCAGGGCTGAGAGAGACCAAATATCTTTGTTAAATCAACAACAAGCACAGGGATAGACAGAAAGTCTGTCAATAATGATAGGAGCACAGGGATAGACAGAAAGTGTTGATGATGAATGGGTCTGCTGTGGGACTGTAGTAATGGATGTGATGATGATGGGAGTGATGATGGAGTGATGATGATGGATGTGATGATGGTAGTGATGATGATGGATGTGATGATGGATGTGATGATGGGAGTGATGATGATGGATGTGATGAATGGGAGTGATGATGATGATTTTGGATGTGATGATGGATGTGATGATTATTGGGAGTGATGATGATGATGTGATGATGGGAGTGATGAATGGGAGTGATGATATGGATGTGATGATGGATGTGATTGATGATGGAATGATGATGATGATGTGATGTGGATTGAATGAGTGGAGTGATGATGGAAGTGATGATGATGGGATGTGATGATGAGTGATGTGATGATGGATGTGATGATGGGAGTGGATGATGAGGATGTGATGATGGATGATGATGATGAAGTGTGATGATGGATGTGATGATGGGAGTGATGATGATGGATGTGATGATGGGCAGTGATGATGATTGATGGAAGTGAGATGATGTATGTGATGATGATGATGATGGAGTGATGATGATGGATGTGATGACTGGATGTGATGATGACTGTGATGTGATGGATTGATGATGGGGTGATGATCGATGGTTGATGACTGGAGTGATGATGATGAATGTGATGATGGATGAGATGATGGGATGTGATGATGGGATGGGA